>NC_057806.1:110271867-110516829 GCF_018294505.1 Triticum aestivum
TCCAGGGTTCGCAAGGAGCCCATGGCCCAGACCATAAGGAGGCATCGACCTAGACGCACATGCATGGAGAAATCCCTGTTTTCCTTCTTCCCATCGCGAGTTCGCCGCTTCGTGACGATCCTATTCCCGCGAGGGCTCCAATTGCGAGTCTCGACGCCAATGTGGATCACTCTCCATCATGCGGCCGACTGGTCTTCCTCCAGGTCCCCGGTCCCGTTGTGTTAACCTCCGTTTGTGAGATGCCTCTCATGTGCAAGACGAAGCCACCCCACTTATAAGGTCATCCCTAACCTCTTCTTTCTAGTTGGTCATGTTCATATAGTGCAGCAGCAGTCAAATCTTAGAAGGTCTCGCATATGATGCAGTATAAAATTTTAATCTCATGTGCCCGTTGCTCTATTTCTTACTTCAATCTGGACTTTGTCGACACAACACCAATCGCCTTATCTATTGAAAAAGTTGCCTGCTATGTGTTTGATTGTCGTTCTTTGCATTCTCTCTCCAAATCATATGACTGCAAATTTAACTTAAAAATTGGAAGAAGGTCTCAGCTATACACACAACTTCAATCCAAACATGGTTATATAATAAAGCCACTCAGACTCCCGTAGCCGTCGGATAGGTAAATGATCTTTTATTGTTGCAAATGGAGCGTTTAAACTTTAAACCTTTCATCTTGATGTTTACCCTCTATCAGGTATTCGATTTGTCTAATTAAGTAAAGGAATACACTATTTACAATTCTCGTTTTATTTTGAAATAATAGACAATAATAAGTTAGGTAAAGGAATGAATCTAAAAAGAAATGAGATTATTAGTATGATCTTTATAGTCGGGGCCCCGGGTTAGAACATCTCCAACAAATTAATAGAAATGTTTGTTAATTAATATGGATATGAGGGAGTATATAAAAAAAGAGTAGATGTTTTTTAATGTAAAAGGGAGTTGATGTTTGTACGTACGATGTAGTCATTTTTCTTTTCATCCCCTTCCGCGTACCACTCTGAAAAAACAAAGAAAACCTTCGGTAAAAAAATCGCAAACACAAACAAAAACCCATCATCCCACGCGCCTTAATCCTTCACCTTTCCTGCCCTACTGCTCGAAGCGCCCAAGCGCCGCCGCCTCTACCCCGTAGCTTCTTCCTTCTCCCTCTCTGACCTAGTCGTGCTCGCTTTCACCTCCGTAGCCTCCGCCGCCAACCTTCCACATCCCTTGTTTCTTTTTGTCCCTCTCTTCCGAGTATACCCACACATGGGTAGGGCAGCAAGGATGCCCCCATCATCCCCGCGTCGTGCCATACCACATACGCTAGGTATCGAGGACTCCAAGAACTTGGTTGGATCCTCCACCATCCAGTTCGGCGTCTCAGAGCCTGTAGCGTCGGTTGTCGCCTCCATTGCAGCGGGCGTCTCTACCCTGTCATCGCGCAGATCATGTGGATTTTGTCGATGTCATCATCCGGTGATCATAGTCTTGAACTCCACCGCATGCCGCTACATCGGCGACACCGAGTCCATCAAGAAGATCCTCCTTGCTAACGGTGTCCACGACATGTACCACGACTGCGGCCTATCCATCATCGCCTATGTTGTCCAATCGCGCTATGGTGGGTGTCCTGCGACATGGCGCATCACGAGCCGCGTCTGTTCCGAGAGCTCATTCCCTCATGGTCATGCCGAAGCATGTCGGTGCGGCCGTGATTGTGACTATAACCTTGGACACTATCAAGACACACCTCCAGTTCATGGAAACCGATGCAACTACGGCGCAGCTCACTGCTACACGTGCAGACAACACTGGCCCTCATCACTGACACGCCACTGGCCAGGCATCAAGCATTATCGGGCGCGTCAGTTATGAGCTCTTTGGGGCTTGGCAGCATGCTTATCAGAGACCGGTGTAAAAATGACTGCTCTGTGATATTGTGTTCTCGTGGAAAAAATAGGCCAATATTTGTCATTGGCCAGTTGCTTTATTTGATCGATCTGAGTTCATCTATTAAATCCGACCCTTCCCGTTTCCCACCATGAGTGTTATTGTGTACTTGGGTTGTTATATCCATCGCATACTACCCATCTCCAATGCAAACCCTCCTCGCCGCTGCCAGTAGCAGAGGATGAAAATAAATTAAGTTGGAGCGAACTATAAAACACAAAAAAGTTTGAAGCAAAATCAAACTAGTTCTATACATATTAACAACAATAACAACAACAAAGCCTTTAGTCCCAAACAAGTTGGGGTAGGCTAGAGGTGAAACTCATAAAATTCGCAATCAACTCCTGGCTCTGGCACATGGATAGCAACCTTCCACGCACCCCTGTCCATAGCTAGCTCTTTGGTGATACTCCAATCCTTCAGGTCTCTCTTAACGGACTCCTCGTATGTCAAATTCGATCTACCCCGCCCTCTCTTGACATTCTCCGCACGCTTTAGCCATCCACTATGCACTGGAGTTTCTGGAGGCATGCGCTGAATATGCCCAAACCATCTTAGACGATGTTGGACAAGCTTCTTTTAAATTGGTGCTACCCCAACAAATCCTTTGGGTTTCATCTCCATAAGAGTGGATGATTTTTTACATTGGCTCGCCAGGCCTATCACAACCCTCCTTCTTTACCCAGGCTTGGGACCTGCTATGTTGAGACAATATAGGCGGATTTAAACTAGTTCTATACATATTAACAATGAACATAATTACTTCTATGTGATGTAAATGGAAAGAACCAAATATAATGGAAGTGCAAACATATTTACATAGAAACAACCTTTTTTCAAACGCTCAACAGGGGGGGGACAGTCATGGATGCTTTAGCGAGTGAACTAGGTCTTTATTTGAGAGCGAACTATATTGTTGAAAAATCTTGTAGTGGCATGGGATGATCTCCGTGTCGGGGAACACAGTAATTCAAAAAAATCCTACGATAACGCAAGATCTATCTAGGAGATGCATAGCAACAAGATGGGAGAGTGTGTCTACGTACCCTCGTAGACCAAAAGCGGAAGCGTTAAGTAACGCGGTTGATGTAGTCGAGCATCTTCGCGATCCAACCGATCAAGTACCGAACGCACGGCACCTCCACGATCTGCACACGTTCAGCTCGGTGACATCCCTCGAACTCTAGATCCAGCTGAGGCCGAGGGAGAGTTTTGTCAGCACGACGGTGTGTTGACGGTGATGATGAAGTTAACGACGCAGGGCTTCGCCTAAGCACTGTGACAACATGACCGAGGTGGAAATCTGTGGAGGGGGGCACCGCACACGGCTAAGAAATCAACTTGTGTGTCTAAGGGGTGCCCCCTCCCCCGTATATAAAGGAGTGGAGGAGGGGGCCAGCCGGCCTCACAGGGCACGCCCCAAGGGGGGAATCCTACTCCTACCAGGAGTAGGTTCCCCCTTTCCTAGTCCAACTAGGAGGGGGAAGGAAAGGGAAGAGGGGAAGAAGGAAAGGAGGGCCGGGCCCCCTCCCCAATTCGGATTGGGCTTGGGGGAGGGGGCGCCCCTCCTCTTGGCCGCCTCCTCTCTCTTCCACTAAAGCTCATGAAGGCCCATTAACCCCCCACGGGGTTCCGGTAACCTGTCGGTACTCCATAAAATGCCCGAACCTATCCGAAACCTTTCCGGTGTCCAAGCATAACCTTCCAATATATCAATCTTCATGTCTCGACCATTTTGAGACTCCTCGTCATGTCCGTGATCACATCCGGGACTCCGAACAACCTTTGGTACATCAAATCACATAACTCACAATACATATCGTCATCTAACGTTAAGCGTGCGGACCCTACGGGTTCGAGAACTATGTAGACATGACTGAGACTCATCTCCGGTCAATAACCAATAGCGGAACCTGGATGCTCATATTGGTTCCTACATATTCTACGAAGATCTTTATCATTCAAACCGCATAACAACATACGTTGTTCCCTTTGTCATCGGCATGTTACTTGCCCGAGATTCGATCATCGGTATCATCATACGTAGTTCAATCTCGTTACCGGCAAGTCTCTTTACTTGTTTCGTAATGCAACATCTTGTAACTAACTCATTAGTCACAATGCTTGCAAGGCTTCACTACTAGGGAAAAGCTTATAGGCAGACGCTTACTAGTAGCGAGGGTTTATACCCCTCACTACTGCTACTTACTAGTAGCGTGGGTTTTTACCCCTCGCTACTACTAAGTTGATAGTAGTAGCGCAGGTTTTTAACCCTCGCTACTACTAAGCGGTCTCTACCGTGCCCCCTGAGACATGCCATAGTAGTAGCGAGGGGTATAAACCTGCGCTACAACTAAGTTGATAGTAGTAGCACGGTTTTATACCCCTCGCTACTACTAAGTACGAGGTAGGTGAAGTCGCCATATCCTCGGCCCAATCCCCATCTCCTCCCCCAAATCCCTCCTCTCTTCCGCCACTCTCTCCTCTCACTTTCCATACGCTCTCACATGGACCTCTTGCCCATGCGCCCCTTCTCCTCCGTGGCGCCGAAAGAGGCCGCCGCCTCGCGCCACCGGCGTCTAGGAGCTCGCCGATCATCCACCGACGTCTAGGAGGCCGCCGCCCCGCGCCACCACATCGGAGCACCTCACCACCGGTGACTAGCTCCGCTGCTCCCGCCATCACCTTCCTCTCTCCCTCGGTTTTCCTTTTCTCTCTCTCCCTGTGGTTTGACTCACCCTCCCATGTCCATGCCCGTGCAAGTCATCGCCATCGATGACCCAGAGATATCTGGCATGGTCGGGAAGAGGAGCCCCAGGCTGCAGCCTGGCTCTGCCATAGAAACGGGCCCTCCCCAACAGCCACCACCGGATCTGGTCTTTTGTTGTCCATTCATGCCTCCGGCGATGCCAACCGTCGCTAGATCGAACCAGTGCTGCCATTGACAACACGCACGGGATCGAGATTTTTTTGAAAGTAATAGCAGTAGCGCGGGGTATAAGACCCGCTACAGATAATTAGCAGTAGCACTGTCTACAACGCACGCTACAGCTAACCATGTATAGCAGTAGAGTGTGTCAACACTGAAAGATCTTGGATGTCGGCTATAGGGGGTGAATAGGCGCTTTAAAATATTTACGGTTTAGGCTTGAACAAATGCGGAATAAACCTAGCGGTTAATTTGACAAGAACAAAACCTACAACAACTACGCTCACCTATGTGCACCAACAACTTATGCTAAGCAAGATAAATAACTAAGTGATAGCAAGATATATGACAAGAAACAATATGGCTATCACAAAGTAAAGTGCATAAGTAAAGGGATCGGGTAAGAGATAACCGAGGCACACATAGACGACGATGTATCCCGAAGTTCACACCCTTGCGGATGCTAATCTTCGTTTGGAGCGGTGTGGAGGCACAATGCTCCCCAAGAAGCCACTGGGGCCACCGTAATCTCCTCACGCCCTTGCACAATGCAAGATGCCGTGATTCCACTAAGGGACCCTTGAGGGCGGTCACTGAACCCGTACAAATGGCAACCCTTGAGGGCGGTCACCGAACCCGTACACTTTGGCAACCCTTGGGGGCGGTCACCGGAACCCGTCAAATTGCTCGGGGCGATGTCCACAACCTAATTGGAGACCCCGATGCTTGCCCGGAGCTTTACACCATAATGATTGAGCTCCAAACACCAACAACCGTCTAGGGCGCCCAAGCACCCAAGAGGAACAAGCTCAAGGGTACCAAGCACCCAAGAGTAATAAGCTTCTCAACTTGTAACTTCCACGTATCACCGTGGAGAACTCAAACCCATGCACCAAATGCAATGGCAAGGGCACACGAAGTGCCCAAATCCTTCTCTCTCAAATCCCACCGAAGCAACTAATGCTAGGGAGGAAAATGAGAGGAAGAACAAGAAAGAGAACACCAAGAACTCCAAGATCTAGATCCAAGGGGTTCCCCTCACATAGAGGAGAAAGTGATTGGTGGAAATGTGGATTTAGATCTCCTCTCTCTTTTCCCTCAAAAACTAGCAAGAATCCATGGAGGGATTGAGAGTTAGAAAGCTCGAAGAAGGTCAACAATGGGGGAAGAACACGAGCTCAAAGGATACAGTTGAATGGGGAAGAAGACCCCCTTTTATAGGAGCTCCCAAATCCAACCGTTATGTGCTCAGTCCGCGCACGAGCGATACTACCGCTCAGGGGAGCGGTACTACCGCCCGGGCAGTAGAACACGGAGAGCGGAGCAAAAACAGAGGGCGAGACAGAGCGGTATGAGCGGCACTACCGCTGGAGCCAGCGGTACTGCCGTTGGCCGCAGCGGTACTGCCGCTTGGCCTAGCGGTACTACCGCTGGGACAGCGCACAATGCCTACCACGAGCACAGGGAGAAGGAACAGGGAGGAGGGCCATTGAGCGGCACTAGGGGCGGTGGTAGCCGCGGTAGTACCGCACATGAGCGGTACTATCGCTCCTACTGCCGCTGAACCCGACACGAGAAAACCACGTCTCGAGGTACTGCCGCTCCGGCCCAGCGGTACTACCGCTGGCGCCATCCTTATGCCACTTCCACGAAAGCAAGTATACTCCACGGAAAACCAGAACTGCCATAACTTCTGCATATGAGCTCCGAATTGAGAAAACTCAAGCTTGTTGGATACACGACGACTGGTTATAGTAAGAAGAGGCAGGGGAGGTATGCCTAACAAATAGAGGAGTGAAACCTCCAACCGAGAAGAACCGGCAAAACGTCCAACATCGAAAAAAATCATAGAAGATGCATGTGAACTCCGTTTTCGATGAACTCGAGCTTGTCATTAAGATGACCATAAGCTCTAAGAATCACAAAGAGAACCAAACAAGAACCAAGAAAGGTGATGCAAGGATCCAATGGTTGATCTCTCTACGAATGATACGATGAAACTACTCATCGAGAGCCCCCCTTGATAGTACGGCAATCGATCCTATAACCTGGTCTCCCAACTACCATCATGAGACCGGTAAAATTGAAAACCTATCAAGGGCAAACCTTTGCCTTGCACATGGTCCACTTGAGCTAGATGATGACGATCTTGACTTGGTCAAGTTGGACCACCTTTCTTGATTGTGTTGGCTCGATGAAGACTAGTTGATTGCTCCCCCATACTCCACTATGGGTGAGCCACTCTTCCGCACATCTTCACAAGTCCATTGTCACCACAATGGACGGCAAGCTTCAAGCATTTGATCTCTTCGTGATGCTCCACTTGAACTTGCACATCGCAACCTAACCTCACAAAGAACTCTCACGAAAACCATGGGTTAGCAAACAAAGCGTAATGGACAATGCTTACCATACCATGGGATCACTTGATCCCTCAGTACATCTTGTATGCTTTATGTGTTAATCAACTTGATTCTTGACTTAATCTTGATCAACCTTGAATCTTGACTTAATCTTGATCAACCTTGAATCTTTCCAATTCTCTTCATTTGGATGATGTCTTGAAGGTAGACATGAATGATCACACAATCTTCTTCTTCAAGACATGCTTGCAATAAGCTCAACACTCACATGACCAATCTTTGGATAATTCCTTGAATAGCACCTTGGTCGACACCAACTCTCCTTGAAACCAACACATGTACTCCAACAAAAGCCTATGGACAAAACCTTCAAATATAACTCAAGGCAACCATTAGTCCATAGAGATTGTCATCAATTACCAAAACCAAACATGGGGGCACCGCATGTTCTTTCAAACACGCGCTACTGCAACAAGTTAAATGTGGCGCCATATCAGTAGCGCGGGCACCCGCGCTACTAATACACCCAAAACCCGCGCTGCTGCTAGGCTTTTCCCTAGTAGTGCTTATAGTGATGTGCATTACCGAGAGGGCCCAGAGATACCTCTCTGACAATCAGAGTGACAAATCCTAATCTCAATCTATGCCAACTTAACAAACACCATCGGAGACACCTATAGAGCATCTTTATAATCACCCAGTTACATTGTGACGTTTGATAGCATACGAAGTGTTTCTCCGGTATTCGGGAGTTGCATAATCTCGTAGTCATAGGAACATGTATAAGTTATGAAGAAAGCAATAGCAATAAACTAAATGATCATAGTGCTAAGGTAACGGATGGGTCATGTCAATCACATCATTCTCTAATGATGTGATCCCGTTCATCAAATGACAACTTATGTCTATGGCCAGGACACTTTACCATCTTTGATTAACGAGCTAGTCAAGTAGAGGCATACTAGTGACACTCTGTTTTTCTATGTATTCACACATGTACTAAGTTTCCGGTTAATACAATTCTAGCATGAATAATAAACATTTAGCATGATATAAGGAAATATAAATAATAACTTTATTATTGCCTCTAGGGCATATTTCCTTCAGTCTCACACTTGCACTAGAATCAATAATCTAGATTGGATTGTAATGATTTTAACACCCATGGAGTCTTGGTGTTGATCATGTTTTTCTCATGAGAGAGGCTTAGTCAACGGGTCTACAACATTCAGATCTGTAGTTATCTTGCAAATCTCTATGTCTCCCTCCTTAACTTGATCGCGGATGGAATTGAAGCGTCTCTTGATGTGCTTGGTTCTCTTGTGAAATCTGGATTTCTTTGCCAAGGCAATTGCACCAGTATTGTCACAAAAGATTTTCATTGGTCCCGATGCACTAGGTATGACACCTAGATCGGATATGAACTCCTTCATCCAGACTCCTTCATTTGCTGCTTTCAAAGCAGCTATGTACTCCGCTTCGCACGTCGATCCCGCCACGACGCTTTGCTTAGAAATGCACCAAGTGACAGCTCCACCATTCAATAAAAATACGTATCTGGTTTGTGACTTAGAGTCATCCGGATCAGTGTCAAAGCTTGCATCGACGTAACCGTTTACAATGAGCTCTTTGTCACCTCATAAACGAGAAACATATCCTTAGTCCTTTTCAGGTATTTCAAGATGTTCTTGACCGCTGTCCAGTGATCCACTCCTAGATTACTTTATTACCTCCCTGCTAAACTAATAGCAAGGCACACATCAGGTCTGGTACACAGCATTGCATACATGATAGAACCTATGGCCGAAGCATAGGGAATGACTTTCATTTTCTCTCTATCTTCTGCAGTGGTCGGGCATTCAGTCTGACTCAACTTCACACATTGTAACATAGGCAAGAACCCTTTCTTTGCTTGATCCATTTTGAACTTCTCCAAAACTTTATCAAGGTATGTGCTTTGTGAAAGTCCAATTAAGCGTCTTAATCTATTTCTATACATCTTGATGCCCAATATATAAGCAGCTTCACTGAGATCTTTCATCGAAAAATTCTTATTCAAGTATCCTTTTATGCTATTCATAAATTTAGTATCATTTCCAATCAACAATATGTCATCCACATATAATATCAGAAATGCTATAGAGCTCCCACTCACTTTCTTGTAAATACAGGCTTCTCCAAAAGTCTGTATAAAACCATATGCTTCGATCACACTATCAAAGCGTATATTCCAACTCCGAGATGCTTGCACCACTCCATAAATGGATCGCTGGAGCTTACACACTTTGTTAGCACCTTTTGGATCGACAAAACCTTCTGGTTGCATCATATACAACTCTTCTTTAAGATATCCATTAAGGAATGCAGTTTTGACATCCATTTGCCAAATTTCATATTCATAAAATGCGGCAATTGCTAACATGATTCGGACGGACTTAAGCATTGCTACGGGTGAGAAGGTCTCATCGTAGTCCACTCCTTGGACTTGTCGAAAACCTTTCGCAACAAGTCGAGCTTTGTAGATAGTAACATTACCGTCAGTGTTAGTCTTCTTCTTGAAGATCCATTTATTCTCTATGGCTTGCCGATCATCGGGAAAGTCAACCAAAGTCCACACTTTGTTCTGATACATGGATCCAATCTTAGATTTCATGGCCTCAAGCCATTTTGCGGAATCTGGGCTTATCATCGCTTCCTCATAGTGCATACATTCGTCATGGTCAAGTAACATAACTTCCAGAACAGGATTACCGTACCACTCTGGTGTGCATCTTACTCTGGTTGACCTACGAGGTTCGGTAGTAACTAGTCAGAAGTTTCATGATCATCATCATTAGCTTCCTCACTAATTGGAGTAGGAATCACTGGAACTGATTTCTGTGATGAACTACTTTCCAATGAGGGAGTAGGTACAGTTACCTCATCAAGTTCTACTTTCCTCCCACTCACTTCTTTCGAGAGAAACTCCTTCTCTAGAAAGGATCCATTCTTAGCAACGAATATCTTGCCTTCAGATATGTGATAGAAGGTGTACCCAATAGTCTCCTTTGGGTATCCTATGAAGACACATTTCTCCGATTTGGGTTAGAGCTTATCAGGTTGAAGCTTCTTCACATAAGCATCACAACCCCAAACTTTAAGAAACGACAACCTGGGTTTCTTGCCAAACCACGGTTCATATGGTGTCGTCTCAACGGATTTCGATGGTACCCTATTTAACGTGAATGCAGCCGTCTCTAAAGCATAACCCCAAAATGATAACAGTAAATCAGTAAGAGAAATCATAGATCGCACCATATCCAATAAAGTGTGGTTACGATGTTCGGACACACCATTATGCTGTGGTGTTCCAGGTGACGTGAGTTGCGAAACTATTCCGCATTGTTTCAAATGAAGACCAAACTCATAACTCAAAAATTCACCTCCACGATCAGATCGTAGAAACTTAATTTTCTTGTTACGATGATTTTCCACTTCACTCTGAAATTCTCTGAACTTTTCAAATGTTTCAGACTTATGTTTCATCAAGTAGACATACCCATATCTGCTCAAATCATCTGTGAAGGTCAAAAAATAACGATACCCGCCACGAGCATCAACACTCACCGGACCGCATACATCAGTATGTATTATTTCCAATAAGTCTATTGCTCGTTCCATTGTTCCGGAGAACGAAGTCTTAGTCATCTTGCCCATGAGGCATGGTTCGCAAGCATCAAGTGATTCCAAAAGCCCATTGACATGGAGTTTTTTCCTGTGCTTTACACCAATATGACCTAAACGGCAGTACCACAAATAAGTTGCATTGTCATTATTAAACTTATATCTTTAGGCTTCAATACTATGAATATGTGTATCACTACTATCAAGATTTAGTAAAAATAGACCACTCATCAAGGGTGCATGACCATAAAAGATATTACTCATATAAATAGAAGAACCATTATGCTCTGATTTAAATGAATAATCGTCTCGCGTCAAACAAGATCTAGATATAATGTTCATGCTTAACGCTGGCACCAAATAACAACTATTCAGGTCTAAAACTAATCCCGAAGGTAGATGTAGAGGTAGTGTGCCGACGACGATCACATCGACTTTGGAACCATTTCCCACGCGCATCGTCACCTCGTCCTTAGCCAATCTTCGCTTAATCCATAGCCCCTGTTTTGAGTTGCGAATATAAGCAACAAAACTAGTATCAAATACCCAGGCGCTACTATGAGCATTAGTAAGGTACACGTCAATAACATGTATATCAAATATACCTTTCACTTTGCCATCCTTCTTCTCCGCCAAATATTTGGGGCAGTTCCGCTTCCAGTGACCAGTCCCTTTGCAGTAGAAGCACTCAGTCTCCGGCTTAGGTCCAGACTTGGGCTTCTTCACTTGAGCAGCAACTTTCTTGTTCTTCTTCTTGAAGTTCCCCTTCTTTCCTTTGCCCTTCTTCTTGAAACTGGTGGTCTTGTTGACCATCAACACTTGATGCTCCTTCTTGATTTCTACCTCCGCAGCCTTTAGCATCGCGATGAGCTCAAGAATTTTCTTATCATCCCGAAGCTTTTGTAGCTTGGTGGCAGTGATTGAAGAACTCTGTCAATGACACTATCAGCCGGAAGATTAACTCCCAGCTGAGTCAAGTGATTGTGGTACCTAGACATTCTGAGTATGTGTTAACTAACAGAACTATTCTCCTCCACTTTGCAGCTGTAGAACTTATTGGAGACTTCATATCTCTCAGTCTGGGCATTTACTTTAAATATTAACTTCAACTCCTGGAACATCTCATATGCTCCATGACGTTCAAAACGTCATTGATGTCCCGGTTCTAAGCCGTAAAGCATGGCACACTGAACTATCGAGTAGTCATCACCTTTGCTCTACCAGGTGTTCATAACATCTGGAGTTGCTCCTGCAGTGGGTTTGGCACCCAGCGGTGCTTCCAGGACGTAATTCTTCTGTGCAGCAATGAGGATAATCGTCAAGTTACAGACCCAGTCCGTGTAGTTGCTACCATCATCTTTCAACTTAGCTTTCTCTAGGAACGCATTAAAATTCAACGGAACAACACCACAGGCCATTTATCTACAATAACATAGGCATGCAAAATACTACCAGGTACTAAGTTCATGATAAATTAAAGTTCAATTAATCATATTACTTAAGAACTCCCACTTAGATTCACATCCCTCTAATCATCTAAGTGATCACGTGATCCATATCAACTAAACCATGTCCGATCATCACGTGGGATGGAGTAGTTTTCAATGGTGAACTGATAACCCACAAGTATAGGGGATTGCAACAGTTTTCAAGGGTAGAGTATTCAACCCAAATTTATTTATTCGACACAAGGGGAGCCAAAGAATATTCTCAAGTATTAGCAGTTGAGTTGTCAATTCAACCACACCTAAAAGACTTAATATCCGCAGCAAAGTATTTAGTAGCAAAGTAGTATGGAAGTAACGATAACGGTGGAAAAAGTAACAGTAGTAGTTTTTGTAGCAATCATAACAGTGGCAACGGAAAAGTAACTAAGCAAAGATCAATATGTTAAAAGCTCGTAGGCAATGGATGAATGATTGATAATTATGTCAGAAGCGATTCCTCATGCAACAGTTATAACATAGGGTGACATAGAACTAGCTCTAGTTCATCAACGTAATGTAGGCATGTATTCCGAATATAGTCATACGTTCTTATGGAAAAGAACTTGCATGACATCTTTTGTCCTACCCTCCCGTGGCAGCGGGGTCTTGTTGGAAACTAAGAGATAATAAGGCCTCCTTTTAATAGAGTACCGGACCAAAGCATTAACCCTTAGTGAATACATGAACTCCTCAAACTACGATCATCATCGGGAGTGGTCCTGATTGTTGTCACTTTGGGGTTACCAGATCATAACACATAGTAGGTGACTATTGACTTGCAAGATAGGATCAAGAACTCGCATATATTCATGAAAACATAATAGGTTCAGATCTAAAATCATGGCACTCGGGCCCTAGTGACAAGCATTAAGCATAGCAAAGTCATAGCAACATCAATCTTAGAACATAATGGATACTAGGGATCAAACCCTAACAAAACTAACTCGATTACATGGCAAATCTCATCCAACCATCACCGTCCAGCAAGCCTACAATGGAATTACTCACGCATGGCGGTGAGCATCATGAAATTGGTGATGGAGGAAGGTTGATGATGACGATGGCGACGAATTCCCCTCTCCGGAGCCCTGAACGGACTCCAGATCAGCCCTCCCGATGAAGATTAGGCCTTGGCGGCGGCTCCGTATCGTAAAACGTGATGAATCCTTCTCTCTGATTTTTTTCTCCCCGAACGTGAATATATAGAGTTGGAGTTGACGTCGGTGGATCCTTAGGGGGGCCATGAGGCAGGGGGCACGCCCCAGGGGGGGCGCCCTACACCCTCGTGGACAGGGTGTGGGCCCCCTTATGCTGATTCTTTCGCTAGTATGTTATAAATTCCAAAACGTGTCTCTGTGAATTTTCAGGTCATTCCGAGAACTTTAATTTCTGCACAAAAATAACACCATGGCAATTCTGCTGAAAACAGCGTCAGTCCAGGTTAGTTCCATTCAAATCATGCAAGTTAGAGTCCAAAACAAGGGCAAAAGTGTTTGGAAAAGTAGATGCGTTGGAGACGTATCATGAACATCACTATGTTGATCATATCTACTATATGATTCACACTCGACCTTTCGGTCTCAGTGTTTCGAGGCCATATCTGCATATGCTAGGCTAGTCAAGTTTAACCCGAGCATTCTGCGTGTGCAAAACTGGCTTGCACCCGTTGTATGTGAACATAGAGCTTATCACACCCGATCATCACGTGGTGTCTCGGCATGACGAACTGTAGCAACGGTGCATACTCAGGGAGAACACTTATACCCTGAAATTTAGTGAGATATCATCTTATAATGCTACCGCCGTACTGAGCAGAATAAGATGTATAAAGGATAAACATCACATTCAATCAATATAAGTGATACGATATGGCCATCATCATCTTGTGCCTTTGATCTCCATCTCCAAAGCACCATCATGATCACCATAGTCACCGGCTTGACACCTTGATCTCCATCGTAGCATCGTTGTTGTCTCGCCAACTATTGTTTCCACGACTATCGCTACCGCTTAGTGATAAAGTAAAGCAATTACATGGTGATTGCATTTCATACAATAAAGCGACAATCATATGGCTCCTGCCAGTTGCCAATAAATGTGTTAAAAAACATGAACATCTCATACAACAATTTATATAATCATGTCTTGACCATATCACATCACAACATGCCCTGCAAAAACAAGTTAGACGTCCTCTACTTTGTTGTTGCAAGTTTTACGTGGCTGCTACGGGCTTCTAGCAAGAACCTTTCTTACCTACGCATCAAAACCACAACGTGGTATAGTGATTTCTTTTTAATCTTCAGAAAGAACCCTGTTCATTGAATCTGATTCAACTAAAGTTGGAGAAACTGACACCCTCCAGCCACTTGTGTGCAAAGCACGTCGGTAGAACCAGTCTCATGAACACGGTCATGTAATGTCGGTCCGGGCCGCTTCATCCAACAATACCGCCGAATCAAGAAACAACTAGTGACGGCAAGCAATATGTATATACCCACGCCCACAACACCTTTGTGTTCTACTCGTGCATATAACATCTACGCATAGACCTGGCTTGGATGCCACTGTTGGGAACGCATTATTTCAAGAAAAATCCTACGATCACGCAAGATCTATCTAGGAGATGCATAGCAATGAGAGGGGAGAGTATGTCTACGTACCCTCGTAGACCGAAAGCGGAAGCATTGAGTAACGCGGTTGATGTAGTCGAACGTCTTTGCGATCCAACCGATCAAGTACCAAAAGCACGACACCTCCGCGGTCTGCACATGTTTAGCTCGGTGACATCCCTTGAACTCTAGATCCAGCTGAGGCCAAGGGAGTGTTTCGTCAGCACGACGACATGTTGACGGTGATGATGAAGTTACCGATGTAGGGCTATGAAGGAAATATGCCCTAGAGGCAATAATAAAGTTTTTATTTATATTTCCTTATATCATGATAAATGTTTTTATTCATGCTAGAATTGTATTAACCAGAAACTTAGTACATGTGTGAATACATAGACAAACAGAGTGTCACTAGCTTGCCTCTACTTGACTAGCTCGTTGAATCAATGATGGTTATGTTTCCTAACCATAGACATGAGTTGTCATTTGATTAATGGGATCACATCATTAGAGAATGATGTGATTGACTTGACCCATCCGTTAGCATGGCACGATGATCGTTTAGTTTGTTGCTATTGCTTTCTCCATAACTATACATGTTCCTATGACTATGAGATCATGCAACTCCCGAATACCGGAGGAACACTTATTGTGCTACCAAACGTCACAACGTAACTGGGTGATTATAAAGGTGCTCTACAGGTGTCTCCGATGGTGTTTGTTGAGTTGGCATGGATCAACATTAGGATTTGTCACTCCGATTGTCGGAGAGGTATCTATGTGCCCTCTCGGTAATGTACATCACTACAATCCCTGCAAGCAATGTAGCTAATGAGTTAGTTACGGTATGTAGCATTACAGAACGAGTAAAGAGACTTGCGGGTAACGAGATTGAACTAGGTATAGAGATACCTACGATCGAATCTCGGGCAAGTAACATACCGATGACAAAGGGAACAACGTATGTTGTTATGCGGTTTGACCGATAAAGATCTTTGTAGAATATGTGGGAGTCAATATGAGCATCTAGGTTCCGCTATTGGTTATTGATCAGATACGAGTCTCGGTCATGTCTACATAGTTCTCGAACCCGTAGGGTCTGCATGCTTAACATTCGGTGATGATCGGTAATATGAGTTTATGTTTTGTTGTACAGAAGGTAGTTCGGAGTCCCGGATGAGATCGGGGACATGAAGAGGAGTCTCGAAATGGTCGAGACGTAAAGATCGATATATTGGACGACTATATTCAGACATCGGAAAGGTTCTGAGTGATTCGGGTATTTTTCGGAGTACCGGAGAGTTACGGGAATTCGCCGGGGAGTATATGGGCCTTATTGGGCTTTAGGGGAAAGAGAGAGGGGAGGCTGCGCAGCCCCAAGGCTTAGTCCGAATTGGACTAGGGGAGGGGCGGCGCCCCCTCCTTCCTTCTCTTCTCTTTTCCCTTTCCTTCTCTCCTACTCCTACTACATGGAAGGGGGAATCCTACTCCCGGTGGGAGTAGGACTCCCCTTGGGGCGCACCTAGGAGGGCTGGCCTCTCCCCCTCCTCCACTCCTTTATATACGTGGCCAGGGGGCACCCCATAGACACACAAGTTGATCAGTTGATCTTTTAGCCGTGTGCGGTGCCCCCCTCCACCATAATCCACCTCGGTCATATCGTAGCGGTGCTTAGGCGAAGCCCTGCATCGGTAGCATCATCATCACCGTCATCACCCTGTCGTGCTAACAAAACTCTCCCTCGAAGCTCTTCTGGATCGGAGTTGGTGGGACGTCACCGAGCTGAACGTATGCTGAACTCGGAGGTGCCGTACGTTCGGTACTTGGATCGATCGGATCATGAAGACGTACGACTACATCAACCGCATTACAATTGCTTTACTTTATCGCTATGTAAGCTTCCGGTTGTCTCTTTATTGCATAAGATGCAAGCGCCATACAATTGCTTTACTTTATCGCTATGCGATTGCAATAGTTGCAAAGAGCAATAGTTGGCGAGACGACCATGTGATGACACGTTGATAGAGATCAAGATGATGGAGATCATGGTGTCATGCCGGTGACGATAGAGAGCATGACGGTACTTTGGAGATGGAGATCAAAGGCACAAGATGATCATGGCCATATCATGTCACATATTTTGATTGCATGTGATGTTTATCCTTTATGCATCTTATTTTGCTTAGATCGACGGTAGCATTATAAGATGATCTCTCACTAAATTTCAAGGTACAAGTGTTCTCCCTGAGTATGCACCATTGCCAAAGTTCGTCGTGCCGAGACACCACGTGATGATCGGGTGTGATAAGCTCTACATTCACATACAACGGGTGCAAGCCAGTTTTGAACACGTGAAATACTCGCGTTAAACTTGACGAGCCTAGCATATGTAGATATGGCCTCGGAACACTGGAGACCGAAAGGTCGAGCGTGAATCATATAGTAGATATGATCAACATAGTGATGTTCACCATTGAAAACTACTCCATCTCATGTGATGATCGGACATAGTTTAGTTGATTTCGATCACGTGATCATTTAGATGACTAGAGGGATGTCTATCTAAGTGGGAGTTGTTAAGTAATTTGATTAATTGAACTTTAATTTATCATGAACTTAGTCCTGATGGTATTTGCATATCTATGTTGTAGATCAATAGCTTGCGATGTAGCTCCCCGTTTATTTTTTGATATGTTCCTAGAGAAAAATAAGTTGAAAGAAGTTAGTAGCAATGATGCGGACTAGCTCCGTGATCTGAGGATTATCCTCAATGCTGCACAGAAGAATTATGTCCTTGATGCACCGCTAGGTGACAGACCTATTGCAAAAGTAGATACAGATGTTATGAACATTTGGCAAAGCTCGGTATGATGACTACTTGATAGTTTAGTGCACCATGCTTTACGGCTTAGAACCAGGACTTCAAAAATGTTTTGAACACCACAGAGCATATAAGATGTTCCAAGAGCTGAAATTTGTATTTCAGACTCATGCCCGAGTCGAGAGGTATGAGACCTCTGACAAAGCACTTTTCCTACAAGATGGAGGAGAATAGCCCAGCTAGTGAGCATGTTCTCAGAATGTCCGAGTAGTACAATCACTTGAATCAAGTGGGAGTTAATCTTCCAGATAAGATAGTTATTGACAGAGCTCTCTAGTCACTATCACCAAGTTACTGGAACTTCATGATGAACTATAATATGCAAGGGATAACGGAAACGATTCCCAAGCTCTTCGTGATGCTGAAATCGACGAAGGTAGAAATCAAGAAAAGCATTAAGTGTTGATGGTTGACAAGACCACTAGTTTCAAGAAAAGGGCAAAGGGAAGAAGGGGAACATCAAGAAGAATGGCAAGCAAGTTGCTGCTCAAGTGAAGAAGCCCAAGTCTAGATCTAAGCCTACGATTAAGTGCTTCTACTGCAAAGGGACTGCTCACTGGAAGCAGAACTGCCCCAAGTATTTGGCGGATAAGAAGGATGGCAAAGTGAACAAAGGTATATTTGATATACATGTTATTGATGTGTACTTTACTAGTGTTTATAGCAACTAGTCAGTATTTGATACTAGTTCAGTTGCTGAGATTAGTAACTCGAAACGGGAGTTGCAGAATGAACAAAGACTAGTTAAGGGTAAAGTGATGATGCATGTTGGAAGTGGTTCCAAGATTGATATGATCATCATCGCAACCTCCCTATACTTTCGGGATTAGTGTTGAACCTAAATAAATGTTATTTGGTGTTTGTGTTAAGCATGAATATGATTTGATCATGTTTATTGCAATACGGTTATTCATTTAAAGTCAGAGAATAATTGTTGTTCCGTTTACATGAATAACAACTTCAATGGTCATACACCCAAGGTGAATGGTTTATTGAATCTCAATCGTAGTGATACACATATTCATAATATTGAAGCCAAAAGATGCAAAGTTAATAATGATAGTGCAACTTATTTGTGGCACTGCCGTTTAGTGAAGGAAATATGCCCTAGAGGCAATAATAAAGTTATTATTTATTTCCTTATATCATGATAAATGTTTATTATTCATGCTAGAATTGTATTAACCGGAAACATAATACATGTGTGAATACATAGACAAACAGATTGTCACTAGTATGCCTCTACTTGACTAGCTCGTTGATCAAAGATGGTTATGTTTCCTAACCATAGACATGAGTTGTCATTTGATTAACGGGGTCACATCATTAAGTGAATGATGTGATTAACTTGACCCATTCCGTTAGCTTAGCACACGATCGTTTAGTATTCTGGTATTTCTTTCTTCATGACTTATACATGTTCCTATGACTATGAGATTATGCAACTCCTGTTTACCAGAGGAACACTTTGTGTGCTACCAAACGTCACAACGTAACTGGGTGATTATAAAGGTGCTCTACAGGTGTCTCCGAAGGTACTTGTTGGGTTGGCATATTTCGAGATTAGGATTTGTCACTCCGAATATCGAAGAGGTATCTCTAGGCCCTCTCGGTAATGCACATCACTTAAGCCTTGCAAGCATTGCTACTAATGAGTTAGTTGCGGGATGATGTATTACAGAACGAGTAAAGAGACTTGCCTGTAACGAGATTGAACTAGGTATTGAGATACCGACGATCAAATCTCGGGCAAGTAACATACCGATGACAAAGGGAACAACATATGTTGTTATGCAATTTGACCGATAAAGATCTTCGTAGAATATGTGGGAGCCAATATGAACATCCAGGTTCCGCTATTGGTTATTGACCGGAGACATGTCTCGGTCATGTCTACATAGTTCTCGAACTCGTAGGGTCCGCACGCTTAACGTTCCGATGACAGTTATATTATGAGTTTATATGTTTTGATGTACCGAAGGTTGTTCGGAGTCCCGGATGTGACCACGGATATGACGAGGAGTCTCGAAATGGTCGAGACATGAATATTGATATATTGGAAGCCTATGTTTGGATATCGGAAGTGTTCCGGGTGAAATTGGGATATTACCGGAGTACTGGGAGGTTACCGGAACCCCCCGGGAACTTAATGGGCCTTAGTGGGCCTAGGTGGAAGAGAGGAGAGGCGGCTTTGCCTCTATCACTAGGGCTGGGCCACGCGCCCCTCCCCCACAGTCTGAATAGGACAAGGAGATGGGGGCAGCGCCCCCCTTCCTTCTTCTCCTCCACTCTTTCCCCCTCCCAAGTCCTAATCCAACTAGGAAAAGGGGGGAGTCCTACTCCCGGTGGGAGTAGGACTCCTCCTGGCGCGTCTCCTCCCTGGCCGACGGCACCCCCCTTGCTCCTTTATATATAGGGGCAGGGGGCACCCCATAGACACAACAATTGATCGTTTGATCTTTTAGCCGTGTGCGGTGCCCCCCTCCACCATAGTCCACCTCGATATTGCTGTAGCGGTGCTTAGGCGAAGCCCTGCGTCGGTAGAACATCAACATCGTCACCACGCCGTCGTGCTGACAAAACTCTCCCTCAACACTCGGCTGGATCGGAGTTCGAGGGACGTCATCGGGCTGAACATGTGTTGAACTCGGAGGTGTCGTACGTTCGGTACTTGATCGGTTGGATCGTGAAGACGTACGACTACATCAACCGCGTTCTGCTAACACTTCCGCTTTCGGTCTACGAGGGTACGTGGACAACACTCTCCCCTCTCGTTGCTATGCATCACCATGATCTGGCGTGTGCGTAGGACTTTTTTTTGAAATTACTACGTTCCCCAACGGTGGCATCGGAGCCAGGTTTTATGCGTAGATGTCATTTGCACGAGTAGAACACAAGTGAGTTGTGGGCGATATAAGTCATACTGCTTACCAGCATGTCATACTTTGGTTCGGCGGTATTGTTGATGAAGCGGCCCGGATCGACATTACGCGTACGCTTGTGCGAGACTGGTTCTACCGACGTGCTTTTCACAAAGGTGGCTGGCGGGTGTCAGTTTCTCCAACTTTAGTTGAACCGAGTGTGGCTACGCCCGGTCCTTGTGAAAGTTAAAACAACACCAACTTAACAAACTATCGTTGTGGTTTTGATTCGTATGTAAGAACGGTTCTTGCTAAGCCCGTAGCAGCCACGTAGAACCTGCAACAACAAAGTAGAGGACGTCTAACTTGTTTTTGCAGGGCATGTTGTGATGTGATATGGTCAAGACATGATGCTAAATTTTATTGTATGAGATGATCATGTTTTGTAACCGAGTTATCGGCAACTGGCAGGAGCCATATGGTTGTCGCTTTATTGTATGCAATGCAATCGCCCTGTAATGATTTACTTTATCACTAAGCGGTAGAGATAGTCGTCGAAGCATAAGATTGGTGAGACGACAATGATGCTACGATGGAGATCAAGGTGTCGCCGGTGACGATGGTGATCATGACGGTGCTTCGGAGATGGAGATCACAAGCACAAGATAATGATGGCCATATCATATCACTTATATTGATTGCATGTGATGTTTATCTTTTATGCATCTTATCTTGCTTTGATTGACGGTAGCATTATAAGATGATCTCTCACTAAATTTCAAGATAAAAAAGTGTTCTCCCTGAGTATGCACCGTTGCCAAAGTTCATCGTGCCCAGACACCACGTGTTGATCGGGTGTGATAAGCTCTACGTCCATCTACAACAGGTGCAAGCCAGTTTTGCACACGCAGAATACTTAGGTTAAACTTGACGAGCCTAGCATATGCAGATATGGCCTCGGAACACTGAGACCAAAAGGTCGAGCATGAATCATATAGTTGATATGGTCAACATAGTGATGTTCACCATTGAAAACTACTCCATTTCACGTGATGGTCGGTTATGGTTTAGTTGATGTGGATCATGTGATCACTTAGAAGATTAGTGGGATGTCTTTCTAAGTGGGAGTTCTTAAGTAATATGATTAATTGAACTTAAATTTATCATGAACTTAGTACCTGATAGTATCTTGCTTGTCTATGTTTGATTGTAGATAAATGGCCCGTGCTGTTGTTTCATTGAATTTTAATGCGTTCCTTGAGAAAGGAAAGTTGAAAGATGATGGTAGCAATTACACGGACTGGGTCCGTAACTTGAGGATTATCCTCATTGTTGCTCAGAAGAATTACGTCCTGGAAGCACCGCTGAGTGCCAGGCCTGCTGCTGATGCAACTGACGATGTTAAGAACGTATGGCAAAGCAAAGCTGATGACTACTCGATAGTTCAGTGTGTCATGCTTTACGACTTAGAACCGGGACTTCAACGACGTTTTGAACGTCATGGAGCATATGAGATGTTCCAAGAAATGAAGTTAATATTTCAAGCAAATGCCCGAATTGAGAGATATGAAGTCTCCAATAAGTTCTACAGCTTCAAGATGGAGGAGAATAGTTCTGTCAGTGAACATATACTCAGAATGTCTAGGTACCATAATCACTTGACTCAGCTGTGAGTTAATCTTCCGGTTGATAGTGTCATTGACAGAGTTCTACAATCACTTCCACCAAGTTACAAGAGCCTCGTGATGAACTATAAAGGGATGGATAAGACAATTCCCGAGCTCTTCGCAATGCTAAAAGCTATGGAGGTAGAAATCAAGAAGGAGCATCAAGTGTTGATGGTCAGTAAGACCACTAGTTTCAAGAAGGGCAAAGGGAAGAAGAAGGGGAACTTCAAGAAGAACAGCAAGCAAGTTGCTGCTCAGGAGAAGAAACCCAGGTCTGGACCTAATCCTGAGACTGAGTGCTTCTACTGCAAGCAGACTGGTCACTAGAAGCGGAACTGCCCCAAGTATTTGGCGGATAAGAAGGATGGCAAGGTGAACAAAGGTATATGTGATATACATGTTATTGATGTGTACCTTACTAGAGCTCGCAGTAGCACCTGGATATTTGATACTGGTTCTGTTGCTAATATTTGCAACTCAAAACAGGGACTACAGATTAAGCGAACACTGGCAAAGGACGAGGTGATGATGCGCATGGGAAATGGTTCCAAAGTCGATGTGATCGCGGTCGGCACGCTACCTCTACATCTACCTTCGGGATTAGTATTAGACCTAAATAATTGTTATTTGGTGCCAGCATTGAGCATGAACATTATATCTGGATCTTGTTTGATGCGAGACAGTTATTCATTTAAATCAGAGAATAATGGTTGTTCTATTTATGTGAGTAATATCTTTTATGGTCATGCACCCTTGAAGAGTGTTCTATTTTTGATGAATCTCGATAGTAGTGATACACATATTCATAATGTTGAAACCAAAAGATGCAGAGTTGATAATGATAGTGCAACTTATTTGTGGCACTGCTGTTTAGGTCATATCGGTGTAAAGCGCATGAAGAAACTCCATACTGATGGACTTTTGGAACCACTTGATTATGAATCACTTGGTACTTGCGAACCGTGCCTCATGGGCAAGATGACTAAAACACCGTTCTCCAGAACTATGGAGAGAGCAACAGATTGGTTGGAAATCATACATACAAATGTATGTGGTCCGATGAATGTTGAGGCTCGTGGCGGATATCATTATTTTCTCACCTTCACAGATGATTTAAGCATATATGGGTATATCTACTTAATGAAGCATAAGTCTGAAACATTTGAAAAGTTCAAAGAATTTCAGAGTGAAGTTGAAAATCATCGTAACAAGAAAATAAAGTTTCTGTGATCTGATCATGGAGGAGAATATTTGAGTTACGAGTTTGGTCTTCATTTGAAACAATGCGGAATAGTTTCGCAACTCACGCCACCCGGAACACCACAACTTAATGGTGTGTCCGAACGTCGTAATCATACTTTACTAGATATGGTGCGATCTATGATGTCTCTTACAGATTTACCGCTATCATCTTGGGGTTATGCTTTAGAGACGGCCGCATTCACGTTAAATAGGGCACCATCGAAATCCGTTGAGATGGCGCCTTATGAACTGTGGTTTGGCAAGAAACCAAAGTTGTCGTTTCTGAAAGTTTGGGGCTGCGATGCTTATGTGAAAAAGCTTCAACCTGATAAGCTCGAACCCAAATCAGAGAAATGTGTCTTCATAGGATACCCAAAGGAGACTGTTGGGTACACCTTCTATCACAGATCCGAAGGCAAGACATTCGTTGCTAAGAATGGATCCTTTCTAGAGAACGAGTTTCTCTCGAAAGAAGTGAGTGGGAGGAAAGTGGAACTTGATGAGGTAACTGTACCTGCTCCTCTATTGGAAAGTAGTTCATCACAGAAACCGGTTTCTGTGACGCCTACACCAATTAGTGAGGAAGTTAATGATGATGATCATGGAACTTCAGATCAAGTTACTACTGAACCTCGTAGATCAAGCAGAGTAAGATCCGCACCAGAATGGTATGGTAATCCTGTTCTGGAAGTCATGCTAGTAGATCATGATGAACCTACGAACTATGAAGAAGCGATGGTGAGCCCAGATTCCGCAAAATGGCTTGAGGCCATGAAATCTGAAATGGGATCCATGTATGAGAACAAAGTGTGGACTTTGGTTGACTTGCCCGATGATCGGCAAGCAATTGAGAATAAATGGATCTTCAAGAAGAAGACTAACGCTGACGGTAATGTTACTGTCTACAAAGCTCGACTTGTTGCGAAAGGTTTTTGACAAGTTCAAGGGAGTGACTACGATGAGACCTTCTCACCGTAGCGATGCTTAAGTCTGTCCGAATCATGTTAGCCATTGCCGCATTTTATGATTAGGAAATTTGGCAAATGGATGTCAAAACTGCATTCCTGAATGGATTTTTGGAAGAAGAGTTGCATATGATACAACCGGAAGGTTTTGTCAATCCAAAGGGAGCTAACAAAGTGTGCAAGCTCCAGCGATCCATTTATGGACTGGTGCAAGCCTCTCGGAGTTGGAATAAACGCTTTGATAGTGTGATCAAAGCATTTGGTTTTGTACATACTTTTGGAGAAGCCTGTATTTACAAGAAAGTGAGTGGGAGCTCTATAGCATTTCTAATATTATATGTGGATGACATATTGTTGACTGGAAATGATATAGAATTTCTGGATAGCATAAAGGGATACTTGAATAAGAGTTTTTCAATGAAAGACCTCAGTGAAGCTGCTTATATATTGGGCATCAAGATCTATAGAGATAGATCAAGACGCTTAAGTGGACTTTCACAAAGCACATACCTTGACAAAGTTTTGAAGAAGTTCAAAATGGATCAAGCAAAGAAAGGGTTCTTGCCTATGTTACAAGGTGTGAAGTTGAGCAAGACTCAATTGCCGACCACTGCAGAAGATAGAGAGAAAATGAAAGATGTTCCCTATGCTTCAGCCATAGGCTCTATCATGTATGCAATGCTGTGTACCAGACCTAATGTGTGCCTTGCTATAAGTCTAGCAGGGAGGTACCAAAGTAATCCAGGAGTGGATCACTGGACAGCAGTCAAGAACATCCTGAAATACCTGAAAAGGACTAAGGATATGTTTCTTGTTTATGGAGGTGACAAAGAGCTTGTCATAAATGGTTACGTCGATGCTAGCTTTGAAACTGATCCGGATGACTCTAAGTCACAAATCAGATATGTATTTATATTGAATGGTGCAGCTGTCAGTTGGTGCAGTTCTAAACAAACCATTGTGGCGGGATCTACATGTGAAGCGGAGTACATAGCTACTTCGGAAGCAGCAAATGAAGGAGTCTGGATGAAGGAGTTCATATCCGATCTAGGTGTCATACCTAGTGCATCGGGTCCAATGAAAATCTTTTGTGACAATACTGGTGCAATTTCCTTGGCGAAGGAATCCAGATTTCACAAGAGAACCAAGCACATCAAGAGACGCTTCAATTCCATCCGGGATTTAGTCCAGGTGGGAGACATAGAAATTTGCAAGATACATGCGGATCTGAATGTTGCAGACCCGCTGACTAAGCCTCTTCCACGAGCAAAACATGATCAGCACCAAGGCTCCATGGGTGTTAGAATCATTACTATGTAATCTAGATTATTGACTCTAGTGCAAGTGGGAGACTGAAGGAAATATGCCCTAGAGGCAATAATAAAGTTATTATTTATTTCCTTATATCATGATAAATGTTTATTATTCATGCTAGAATTGTATTAACCAGAAACATAATACATGTGTGAATACATAGACAAACAGATTGTCACTAGTATGCCTCTACTTGACTAGCTCGTTGATCAAAGATGGTTATGTTTCCTAACCATAGACATGAGTTGTCATTTGATTAACGAGGTCACATCATTAGGAGAATGATGTGATTGACTTGACCCATTCCGTTAGCTTAGCACACGATCGTTTAGTATTCTGCTATTGCTTTCTTCATGACTTATACATGTTCCTATGACCATGAGATTATGCAACTCCCGTTTACCGGAGGAACACTTTGTGTGCTACCAAACGTCACAATGTAACTGGGTGATTATAAAAGGTACTCTATAGGTGTCTCCGAAGGTACTTGTTGGGTTGGCATATTTTGAGATTAGGATTTGTCACTCCGAATATCGGAGAGGTATCTCTGGGCCCTCTCGATAATGCAAATCACTTAAGCCTTGCAAGCATTGCTACTAATGAGTTAGTTGCGGGATGATGTATTACAGAATGAGTAAAGAGACTTGCCAGTAACGAGATTGAACTAGGTATTGAGATACCGACGATCAAATCTCGGGCAAGTAACATACCGATGACAAAGGGAACAACATATGTTGTTATGCGGTTTGACCGATAAAGATCTTCGTAGAATATGTGGGAGCCAATGTGAACATCCAGGTTCCGCTATTGGTTATTGACCGGAGACATGTCTCGGTCATGTCTACATAGTTCTCGAACCCGTAGGGTCCGCACGCTTAATGTTTCGATGACAGTTATATTATGAGTTTATATGTTTTGATGTACCGAAGGTTGTTCGGAGTCCCGGATGTGATCACGGACATGACGAGGAGTCTCAAAATGGTCGAGACATGAAGATTGATATATTGGAAGCCTATATTTGGATATCGGAAGTGTTCTGGGTGAAATCGGGATTTTACCGGAGTACCGGGAGGTTACCGGAACCCCCCGGGAACTTAATGGGCCTTAGTGGGCCTAGGTGGAAGAGAGGAGAGGCGGCTAGGGCTGGGCCGCGTGCCCCTCCCCCACAGTCCGAATAGGACAAGGAGAGGGGGGCGGCGCCCCCCTTCCTTCTTCTCCTCCACTCTTTCCCCCTCCCAAGTCCTAATCCAACAAGGAAAAGAGGGGGAGTCCTACTCCCGGTGGGAGTAGGGGCCAGTTCTTTTGGCGGCTTAAAAAATAAGCCGCCTCCTCCCCAGCTTTTTTCATAAGCTGCCTCTCTTATTCATTGGGGCTTCTAAACTAGTTATGAGATTACTAATTTAGAAGCCGCAAGAAATTTTCAGAGCAGCTTATTTTCTAAGTTGGGGAGAGGCAGCTTATTTTTTAAGCCGCCCAAAAGAACTGGCCCTAGGACTCCTCCTGGCGCGCCTCCTCCCTGGCCGGCCGCACCCCCCCTTGCTCCTTTATATATAGGGGCAGGGGGCACCCCATAGACACAACAATTGATCGTTTGATCTTTTAGCCGTGTGCGGTGCCCCCCTCCACCATAGCCCACCTCGATATTGCTGTAGCGGTGCTTAGGCGAAGCCCTGCGTGGGTAGAACATCAACATCATCACCACGCTGTCGTGCTGACGAAACTCTCCCTCAACACTCGGCTAGATCGGAGTTCGAGGGACGTCATCGGGCTGAACTTGTGCTGAACTCGGAGGTGCCGTACATTCGGTACTTGATCGGTCGGATCGTGAAGACGTACGACTACATCAACCGCGTTGTGCTAACACATCCGCTTTTGGTCTACGAGGGTACCTGAACAACACTCTCCCCTCTCGTTGCTATGCATCACCATGATCTTGCGTGTGCGTAGGATTTTTTTTGAAATTACTACGTTCCCCAACATTTAGGTCATATTGGTGTAAAGCGCATGAAGAAAATCCATGCTGACGGGCTTTTGGAATCATTTGATTATGAATCAGTTGATGCTTGCGATCCATGCCTCATGGGCAAGATTATTAAGACTCCGTTCTCCGAAACAATGGAGCGAGCTACAGACTTGTTGGAAATAATACATACTGATGTATGCAGTCCGATGAGTGTTGAGGCTCATGGCAGGTATCGTTATTTTCTGACCTTCAGAGATGATTTGAGTAAGATATGGGTATATCTTCTTGATGAAACATAAATTTGAAACATTTGAAAAGTTCAAATAATTTCAGAGTGAAGTGGAAAATCATCATAACAAGAAAATAAAGTTTCTACGATCTGATCATGGAGGAGAATTTTTGAGTTACGAGTTTGGTCTTCATTTGAAACAATGTGGAATAGTTTCACAATTCACGCCACCTGGAACACCACGGCGTAATGGTGTGTCCGAACGTCATAACCATACTTTATTAGATCTGGTGCGATCTATGATGTCTCTTACCAATTTATCACTATCGTTTTGGGGTTATGCATTAGAGACAGCTGCATTCACGTTAAATAGGGCACCATCTAAATCCGTTCAGATGACACCATATGAACTATGCTTTAGCAAGAAACCCAAGTTGTCGTTTCTTAAAGTTTGGAGTTGCGATGCTTATGTGAAAAAGTTTCAGCCTGATAAGCTCAAACCCAAATTGGAAAGGTGCGTATTCATAGGATACCCAAAAGAAACTATTGGGTACACCTTCTATCACATATCCAAAAGGCCAGATATTCGTTGCTAAGAATGGATCCTTTCTAGAGAAGGAGTTTCTCTTGAAAGAAGTGAGTGGGAGGAAAGTACAACTTGATGAGGTAATTGTACCTTCTCCCGAATTGGAAAGTAGTTCATCACAGAAATCAGTTCCAGTGATTTCTACACCAATTAGTGAGGAAGCTAACGATGATGATCATGAAACTTCAGATCAAGTTACTACCGAACCTCGTAGGTCAACCAGAGTGGTACGGTAATCCTGTTCTAGAAGTCATGTTACTAGACCATGATGAACCTACGAACTATGAGGAAGTGATGATGAGCCAAGATTCCGCAAAATGGCTTGAGGCCATGAAATCTGAAGTGGGATCCATATATGAGAACAAAGTATGGACTTTGATTGACTTACCCGATGATCGGTGAGTCATTGAGAATAAATGGATCTTCGAGAGGAAGACGGGCGCTGATAGTAGTGTTACTATCTACAAAGCTCGAATTGTCGCAAAAATGTTTTTGACAAGTTCAAGGTGTTGACTATGGTGAGATTTTCTCACTCGTATCGATGCTTAAAAGAATGCACGAATCATGTTAGAAGTTGCCGCATTTTATGAAATCTAGCAAATGGATGTCAAAACTGCATTCCTTAATGGATTTCTTAAAGAAGAGTTGTATATGATGCAACCAGAAGGTTTTGTCAATCCTAAAGGTGCCAACAGAGTGAGCAATCTCCAGCTGGACTGGTGCAAGCATCTCGGAGTTGGAAAATATGCTTTGATAAAGTGATCAAAGCATATGGTTTTATACAGACTTGCAGTGAAGCCTGTATTTACAAGAAAGTGAGTGGGAGAACTACAACATTTTTTATAAGTATATGTGAATGACATATTATTGATTAGAAATAATGTAGAATTTTCTGGAAAGCATAAAGGAATGTTTGAAAGGAATTTTTCAAAGAAAGACCTCAGTGAAGCTACTTACATATTGAGCATCAAGATCTATAGAGATAGATCAAGACGCTTGATATATTTTGAATGAGTACATACCTTGACAAGATTTTGAATTCAAAATGGAACAGTCAAAGGAGTTCTTGCCTGTGTTGCAAGGTGTGAAGTTGAGTAAAGACTCAAAACCCGACCACGGCAGAAAATAGAAAGAGAATGAAAAGTCATTCCCTATGCCTCAGTCATAGGTTCTACAAAGTATGCTATGTTGTGTACCAGACCTATTGTGTACCTCACCATAAGTTTGGCAAGAGAGTACAATAGTGATCTAGGAGTGGATCACTGGACAACGGTCAAAAAATATCCTTAGTGAAATAAGGAAATGTTTCTCGGTTATGGGGGTGACAAAGAGTTCGTCGTAAAGAGTTACGTCGATGCAAGCTTTGACACTGATCTAGATGACACTAAGTCTCGATCTAGATACATATTGAAAGTGGGAGCAATTAGCTAGAGTAGCTCCGTGCAAAGCATTGTAGACATAGAAAATTTGCAAAATACATAGGCTCTGAATGTGGCAGCCCCATTGACTAAATTTCTCTCACAAGCAAAACGTGATCACTCTTTGGGTGTTAATCACATAGCAATGTGAACTAGATTATTGACTCTAGTAAACCCTTTGGGTGTTAGTCACATGGAGATGTGAACTAATCACATAAAGATGTGAACTATTGGTGTTAAATCACATGACGATGTGAACTAGATTACTGACTCTAGTGCAAGTGGGAGACTGAAGGAAATATGCCCTAGAGGCAATAATAAAGTTGTTATTTATATTTCCTTATATCATGATAAATATTTTTTATTCAAGCTAGAATTGTATTAACCGAAAACTTAGTACATGTGTGAATACATAGACAAACACAGTGTCACTAGTTTGCCTCTACTTGACTAGCTCATTGAATCAATGATGGTTATGTTTCCTAACCATAGACATGAGTTGTCATTTGATTAATGGGATCACATCATTAGAGAATGATGTGATTGACTTGACCCGTCCGTTAGCTTAGCACGATGATCGTTTAGTTTGTTGCTATTGCTTTCTCCATAACTATACATGTTCCTATGACTATGAGATCATGCAACTCCCGAATACCGGAGGAACACTTTGTGTGCTACCAAACGTCACAATGTAACTAGGTGATTATAAAGGTGCTCTACAGGTGTCTCCGATGGTGTTTGTTGAGTTAGCATGGATCAACATTAGGATTTGTCACTCTAATTTTCGGAGGTATCTTTGGGCCCTCTCGGTAATGTACATCACTATAAGCCCTGCAAGCAATGTAGCTAATGAGTTAGTTACAGGATGTAGCATTACGGAATGAGTAAAGAGACTTGCAGGTAACGAGATTGAACTAGGTATAGAGATACCAATGATCGAATCTCGGGCAAGTAACATACCGATGACAAAGGGAACAACGTATGTTGTTATGCGGTTTGACCGATAAAGATCTTCGTAGAATATGTGGGAGCCAATATGAGCATCCAGGTTCCGCTATTGGTTATTGACCGGAGACGAGTCTCGGTCATGTCTACATAGTTCTCGAACTCGTAGGGTCCGCACGCTTAACATTCAGTGACGATCGGTAATATGAGTTTATGTGTTTTGATGTACCGAAGGTAGTTCGGAGTCCCGGATGAGATCGGGGACATGACGAGAAGTCTCAAAATGGTCGAGACATAAAGGTCGATATATTGGACCGACTATATTCGGACATCGGGAAGGTTCCGAGTGATTCGGGTATTTTTCGGAGTACCAGAGAGTTACGGGAATTCGCCGGGGAGTATATGGACCTTATTGGGCTTTAGGGGAAAGAGAGAGGGGAGGCTGCCCCCCAAGGCTTAGTCCGAATTGGACTAGGGGGAGGAGCGGCGCCCCCTCCTTCCTTCTCTTCTCTTCTCCCTTTCCTTCTCTCCTACTACTACATGGAAGGGGGGAATCCTACTCCCGGTGGGAGTAGGACTCCCCTTGGGGCGCGCCTAGGAGGGCCGACCTCTCCCCCTCCTCCACTCCTTTATATACGTGGCCAGGGGGCACCCCATAGGCACACAAGTTGATCAGTTGATCTTTTAGCCGTGTGCGGTGCCCCCCTCCACTATAATCCACTTCGGTCATATCGTAGCGGTGCTTACGCGAAGCCCTGTGTCCGTAGCATCATCATCACCGTCATCACGCCGTCGTGCTAACGGAACTGTCCCTTGAAGCTCCGCTGGATTGGAGTTCGTGGGACGTCACCGAGCTGAACGTGTGCTGAACTCGGAGGTGTCGTACGTTTGGTATTTGGATTGGTCGGATCGTGAAGACGTACGACTACATCAACCGCGTTCTCATAACGCTTCCGCTTACGGTCTACGAGGGTACGTAGACGATACTCTTCCCTCTCGTTGCTATGCATCACCATGATCTTGCGTGTGCATAGGAAATTTTTGAAATTACTACGTTCCCCAACAGGCTTCGCCTAAGCACTACGACAATATGACCGAGGTGGAAATCCGTGGAGGGGGGCACCGCACATGGCTAAGAAATCAACTTGTGTGTCTAAGGGGTGCCCCCTCCTCCATATATAAAGGAGTGGAGGAGTGGGCTGGCCAGCCTCATAGGGCACTGAGGGAGTCCTGGACTAAGGGGTCCTCGGGCGTCCGGCCTGTAATTGAAAGTGCAACTATCCCTAGGTGGTTTTGGTAATTCCTAACAACATATAGCTCATTGAGCTAATGCTATTTCAAGATTAATATCTCAGGAAAGCTCAATGATTGGCATGACATGGATGAGAAAAGTGGACCCCTCAAAATGCTAAGGACAAAGGATTGGCTCAAGCTCAAAGCTCGAGACTCTACATTTTCCATTTTAGTGGTCCAAGATCACATTGAGTCTATAGGAAAAGCCAATACTATTAAGGAGGGATGAGGGTTGCTTAATGAGGTTCTTGCTCAAAAGGCTTGGTGATATGCTCCAAAACCCTCAACTACTTTCTCACATCCACATATGACCTAAACCAAAAGTCAAACTCGGCCCCACCGATTCTTCCTATCCTGCCACAAACCCTAGGCAAATCGGTCTCACCGATAGGGATCTCGGTCTCACCGAGATGGGGTTGTAATCTCTCTATTTCCCTTCGTAACAATTCGGTCTCACCGAGATGAGCGATCGGTCCCACCGAGATTGCAATGTAAACTCTCTGTTTTCCCTTCGTAACGTTTCGGTCTCACTGAAATGAGCGATCGGTCCCACCGAGTTTACCTGACCAACTCTCTGGTTAGATTATTACCAAAATCGGTCTCACCGAATTTGTGTAATCGGTCTCACCGAGATTACATTATGCCCTAACCCTAATCATATCGGTCCTACCGAGTTGCATGTCGGTCCCACCGAAAACCCTAACGGTCACTAGCTTTGCTGAATCGGTCCGACCGAGTTTAACCATTCGGTCCCACCGAGTATGGCAAGTTGTGTGTAACGGTTATATTTTGTGTGGAGGCTATATATACCCCTCCACCACCTCTTCATTCGTGGAGAGAGCCATCAGAACGAACCTACACTTCCAACTTACTTTTTTGAGAGAGAACCACCTGCACTTGTGTTGAGACCAAGATATTCCATTCCTACCATATGAATCTTGATCTCTAGCCTTCCCCAAGTTGCTTTCCACTCAAATCTTCTTTCCACCAAATCCAAATCCTGTGAGAGAGAGTTGAGTGTTGGGGAGACTATCATTTGAAGCACAAGAGCAAGGAGTTCATCATCAACACACCATTTGTTACTTCTTGGAGAGTGGTGTCTCCTAGATTGGCTAGGTGTCACTTGGGAGCCTCCGACAAGATTGTGGAGTTGAACCAAGGAGTTTGTAAGGGCAAGGAGATCGCCTACTTCGTGAAGATCTACCGCTAGTGAGGCAAGTCCTTCGTGGGCGATGGCCATGGTGGGATAGACAAGGTTGCTTCTTCGTGGACCCTTCATAGGTGGAGCCCTCCGAGTGGATGTACGATTGCACCACCTATTGGAACCACGACAAAAACATCTGTGTCTCCAATTGCGTTTGAATCCTCCAAACCCTTCCCTTTACATTCTTGCAAGTTGCATGCTTTACTTTCCGCTGCTCATATACTATTTGCATGCTTGCTTGAATTGTATTAAGATTGCTTGACTTGTCCAAAGTTGCTAAAATCTACCAAGAACTAAAATTGGGAAAAGGCTAGATTTTTATTTGGTCAAGTAGTCTAATCAGCCCCCCTCTAGACATACTTTTGATCCTACAAGTGGTATCAGAGCTTTGGTCTCCATTTGCTTTGATTTCCATAGCTTTTGGAAGTCATATCCTTGGTTTCACAACCTAGGAGAGTATGGCATCTAGCGAGGGAAATTACCACCGTAGAGGTCCTTACTTTGATGACACTAATTTTGCTAGTTGGAAGCATAAGATGAAAATGCATATTCTTGGACATAACCCCGCCGTTTGGTCTATTGTGTGTATTGGCTTGCAAGGTGAATTCTTTGATGGGAGAGAACCGAACGGTGAAGCTACCGCAGAAGAGTTGAAGATGCTACAATACAATGCTCAAGCTTGTGATATCCTCTTCAACGGATTGTGCCCCGAAGAATTCAACAAAATCAGCCGTCTTGAGAATGCAAAGGAAATTTGGGATACTTTGATTGATATGCACGAAGGTACCGACTCCGTCAAGGAATCCAAGTTGGATGTGCTTCAAAGTCAACTTGACATGTTCAAAATGAAGGATGGTGAAGGTGTCGCTGAAATGTACTCTAGGCTTGCTCTTATCACAAATGAGATTGTCGGCTTAGGAAGTGAAGAGGTGACCGATAAATTCATCATCAAGAAGATCCTAAGAGCCTTGGATGGAAAAATATGATACCGTATGCACATTGATCCAAATGATGCCAAATTACAAAGATCTCAGGCCAACGGAAGTCATTGGAAGAATTGTTTCTCATGAGATGTCACTCAAGGATAAGGAGGAGCTCCATAACAAGTCAAGTGGTGCTTACAAAGCCTCATGTGAAGCTCCCACATCATCAAGTGAGAAACAAACCTTCAATGAAGAATTGAGCCTAATGCTGAAGAACTTCAACAAGTTCTACAAGAGTAGAAGCAAAGAGAGAAGTTCCAAGTCAAGGTCCTACAATGACAAAAGATCTTCTAGTCGAGAGAGAAACTGCTACAATTGTGGAAGACCCGGACACTATTCCAATGAGTGTACGGCACCCAACAAGAGAAGAGAAGATTCTCCAAAAATAAGAAGTAGAAGAGAAGAATCACCATCGAGGGAGAGAAGGAGTAGGGATGATCGTTATGAACGAAGACCCTCTCGGAGAAGCAAGGATTCGGAAAGGAAGGACAAGTCATCAAGGAGCTACACAAAATGAAGACATCAAGCTCATGTTGGTGAATGGGTATCCGGCTCCGACTCCGACAATCACTCCGAGAGAAGTTATCACTCCAACTCTGAATATACTCAAGATGAAGGTGTTGCCGGTCTAGCACTTGTGTCAACCAACTCCTACGACATATTTGATTTACCAAATGTAGGAATTGGAAGATGCTTCATGGCCAAAGGTCCAAAGGTATCACACCCCGAGTATGTTGATTTCTATAGTGATGAAGATGACTTGTTAGGTGATGATGATTTACTTATTAATCATGCTAATCAAGATGAAACGAATGACAATGATAAGGAGAAGATTGAGTCTCTAACTAAAGAACTAAACACTCTTAAGTTAGCTCATGAAACTATCTTAGGAGATCATCGAGAACTTTTAAGGACTCGTGATAAATTACATTTTGAGAAGCTCAATCTTGAGCAAGAGCATGAGTTCTTAAAGGCAATCAATGATGATCTTCGCAAGAAAAGTTCTTCTTACATTGCAAAGCGTTTACTCTTATCCACTTACATGCCTCAAGTCAAGTCTAGTAACAAGAACAAGAAGGATTCTTCCTCTAGTAGTAACAATAATCATGCTAAATCCAATATTGTTGCTTCTAGTAGTTCTCTTGATTCCACTAATGATTCTCTTAGCCAAGTTACACTTGAGCAAGAAAATAGCTTATTGAAGGGAATCATAGAGAAAGGTGTTTACAAGAGCCTTGCCGGGATTAAGCAATTCGAAGAAATTGTACGCAAGCAAGGAAGGCACCGGAAGAACCAAGGTATTGGTTTTGAATGAAAGTTCAATGCCAATGGAGTTGAGTGGGAAGAAGATCAATACCCCAAAACAAAGTTTGTTCCTCAACAAGAGAAGTATGATCCTACTTCTTTCAAAGGGACACAAGCTCAAGATGATCTTCCACCACAAGACCACAAGGAAAAAGGCAAGGACAAGCTTCAAGAGGAAATTGATGCATTTGAAGAAGCTCCTAAGGCCTTGGTCAAGTGGGTTCCCAAGACTACATCAAGTTCCACTTCATCAAGTACAACTACAACTCCGAGGATTCCCATCAAGATGGTGTGGATCCCGGAGAAAAAGAACTAGAGAGTTCTTGAGGGTGACTCCGCCAACATACTTCACTCTTATCATTTTGGCAAGAACAAGTGCAATCAACTTCCACATCTTGCACTAGTTCAAGGAGTCACAAACCCTCTTGTTGGTAAGACAAGGGACAAGGTAACCTAATGCTCTCATAGACATCATCTTGTGTGTGCATCACTCTATGTCTATGGATATCCTTGTTTGTTCCTTGTGGGACTAACCCGTGTAGGTATTGAAAGTGCAACTCACTCCAAAGGATAGCTCTGAATGATCTACATCAACTTAGAGCATCCACATCTTTAACACCTACATGAAGTCATCATCGACAAAACCCAAGGTTAGTTCATCCCTCTTAGAGAGGATCTCACATCTAGGGGGGAGCTTTACTCTAAGAATTGAGCTAAAGCAACACTAATGGTGTGAACACAACAATGCTTTATGTAAAAGTGGTAACCCCACTTTTGCTTAAACGATGAGTATGACCTATGATCAAATGTTCTCATTTGAATCCTAAGTCAATATACTCATATATAGATGGCCTAGTCATCGCCAATTGCTTGATAGATGCTAGAATTGTTTGTGCATGCTTTGCCACATATTTCATTTGTCATTTTATTGCGTGAGCATGTTGGTTGCATAATTTACTCATTCGAGGACATCCACTTGTTGTTTTGATTGGTTGGTTTCTTTTTCTCTTGACAAGTGGATGGACAAGAATGCCTAAGAACCTTCTCTAGCTATCTATGCTCTTCTCGTCTCAAACTCTATTCATGCTGCATCACAAAGTTTGATCAAGTTAGATTCGAACCACTCTGTGTGAGGAGCACTCGGAGTCCCCGATTCATCATAGACTTAAACTTCCAAAACTTCTTTGTGCGTTTCGGTCTGACCGATTCATCCATTTCGGTCATACCGAGATCACTAAGTCGATCTAGGTTTTTAATCTCGGTGCAACTGATTTGAACTTTTCGGTCACACCGAGTTGCAGTAACTGCTCGCAGTTATGCATCTCGGTGCCACCGAGTTGTTCCACTCGGTCACACCGACAGGGCCAGGCTATATATACCCACAGGCCAAAATTTGGAAAACTTTCCGAACCTCTTCGCCCGCGCTCAGCCTGCTCTGCCTCCCTTTGTCTTCGGATCGTCCTCCTCATCGCCAGCCACCTCCAGTCGCTGGTCTCCGCCGCCGTCAACGGGATTGTCTCCGCCGTTGCCGCCATAGCAAGTCCATCGCCAAACTAGGGTATGGACTTGATCTTTGAGCTGTTCTCACTCCGATTCCCTAGCACATTGTTTTGCCATGTATCTTGCCATGATTGAGATCACTCTATCCAATGAAAACACTCCGTAGTTTAGTTGTGGATTGAAAATTTAGGGTTAGGTTTCCGCCGAAACCATCTTGGACCGACCGAGTTGTTGAAATCGGTTCCACCGATTTGGCTCAAGCCATTGCACGATTCTCGGTCTGACCAAGAATTGCAAATCGGTGTGACCGAGTTCGAGTCTTTGTGAAACCCTGGCAGTCTCAGTGCCACCGAACTGTGACTCGGTCTGACTAAGTTCACTAGTTTAGGTTCCAACAACTACTTCGGTATCACCGAGATTTCAAATCAGTAGATCTGAAATGCTTTCTGTGGAAAACTAAAAGTAAGTTTTTGATTCAGTCTTTTGCAAAAACCTCTGCACTTTGTGATGCTCATCCACTCTACCTCATCTACAATCCATTCACAAGGTCTACTGTCAGTGTTTGCATCAAGTCAGATCAGAGTGACAGTCAGAACAAGTCTGAGGAGCAAGTGAACTTGAGTGAGGGCACTAGTCCCTCTAGCAGCTTTGATGAAGGAAGTAGAAGTACCCCCAGCAACTTGACTAAGGCAGCCACTAGGACCAGAAAGAAGAAAACCTCATATTCTGAGGATGAGGACTATGTGGCTGCTGAGGAAGAGGCCACCTCAAAGAGGAAAGTCCTGAAAAGGAATATGGCACAGCTGCTGCCACTAAGCCAGGGATGAAGCAAAAGGTTCCTGCCAAGAGAGCTCCCATGTCAAAAGCCAGAACATCCACTCAAGAGACTTTGGGATCTGTACCCAAAGAGCAGGTTGTGGCAGAAAAGAAAAGAAAGGAAAGGGTCAAGAAGACCACTGCCAGAGTGCTTGAGAGATCTTCAATAATGAAAGACTCTAAAGAAGAGGAAGAGGAAGAGGATGCAGCACCAGCACCCAAAGCTCAAAAGCTTATGGGAGATGCTATAAGGGAAGGGGCTGTTCCATCTAAGCCTAAGACTGCTCCTAAGACTACTGCTCCAGCTCCAAGGCCAAAACCAAAGAGGAGCACCAAGAACATCCCTGCTGAGGAGAAGAACAAGGCCCTAGTGCGTCAAGCTGCTGAAGAAGAAGATGATTCTGTCGTGTTAAGGAAGTTGAAGCCCAAAATTCCAGACCACAATGATGCTCATCCAGTTGCTGAGAACATAAAAATCAGGAAGGATTTCGGTCTAAGGCTTTGGAGAGAGTCTGATGCATATGCCACCAGGAGAAGGATTGCTGTGGACCACAGGTTCCATACAAAGGAACAGCAGGACTTCTATGAGACTATCTTACTTGACAAGAAGCCCATAGTGTGTGACATGATATGGGTCGATTGGACATTCATTGAGGAAAATGAGGATCACTCCCTTGGTGTATATGACAGTTTCAAGGCTTGTGGAGTCGATGAGTTTGTGGCTCAGAAGCTCACAAAGTGGAATGATGAGCTCATCATGCAGTTCTACTCCACAGCTCATTTCTACCCAGATGGAAGAATTGTCTGGATGTCTGAAGGTACTATGTACCAGTCAACGGTTGCTGAATGGGAGAAATTGATCAATGCTCCTGAGGAGAGTGAAGATGACTTGGATGTTTATGCCAAGTAGAAGAAGGATCACAACACCATGGCACACATGTACAAAGAGATCCCAGATGCTGCTCTTGAGACACACAAGTATGGATCAGTACATTACCTTCTGTCAGGCTTGCCAAGAATCAACTGGATCCTCAGGCACACTCTCTTGCCAAAGTCAGGTGATCACAAGATGATCAGAGGCCATGCAATTAACTTGCTTCACATATTTGATGTGCCTCAAAAGTTCAAAGTCATGAGCCTAATTGTGGAAACCATTAAGAGAACAGCGGCAAATCAGAAGGGGAGTTGTGGGTATGCCCCACAGATCCAAGAGCTAATCAACTCCAAGATGGGCACTGGCACATATCTCCTAGACAAGGAACACATGCCCATCTACCCAGACTTTGAGGACAACACCGTGGTGATGGATGAGAATGAACCATCTTCTGTGCACGCACAAGCCAAGAAGGAGAAGGCAAGGGCTGAAAAGGCTGCAAAGATGCCAACCACTAAAGAGGCATCTCAGTATCTTCTGAAGAGCAAGCAAGATCAGCTTGGCTACTTGATTGCCTCCACTCCGAGGATTGAGAAGGGATTGGCTACCCTGAATCAAAACCAGGAGAGCTTGGAGAGGATCGTGGAGCAGAAGTTCTATGACTTAGATGTGAAGGTCACTGAGATACAGTCTGTTGTTGAGCAACTTCAAGAGGAAGTGCAGGAGAAGAAGGGCAAGACAACCACTAATGCTTTTTCTAGAGTGCCCAGAGGTCAGAGATCTGCTGCAGTGCCTGTTCCAGACACCAGAGCAACTTCATCTGCACCAGCTACAACTCCAGTGCCACCAGCTCTAGCACCTACTCCACTAGCACCATCTACATCAACTGACACCTTCGTCCTTGGAGTTCTGTCTACACCACCACCTGAAGACCAAGCCTGAGTGACGATTTAGCACTATGCATTATTTATGAACTTTTTGGTAACTTGTTGCCAAAGGGGGAGAAAATGTATAGATCATAGGCTTCGAGAGAGAGTGTTGCTTTTGTTCTCTCTTGCGTTTCTCCTTGGTGGTTGAACTTTAATATTTGCTTGGTTGAGATACTTTATACTTTGTGCTTGCTTAGATGATCATGTGTTTGATCATATGCTACCTTTATGCTTGTTGGATGACATTATCCTTTTATATTCCATATGATCACTCACTTTGCTTGGTGATGAGTGCATGTATTTTAATTATTATCATTTTGAGCGCTGCACCAAGATGTATGTGACATGGAAGAGTAACCCATGATCCTAACTCTTTGTGCATTTGCAGTCCAAAGCAAATCTTAAACTATGCACAAATTTAGGGGGAGCTCTTTCTTTTCACATACTTGTCAAAGAGACAATGTTTTTCACTCTTATTATCATTTGTCGAAGCTTTGATCTATATGTTGTCATCAATTACCAAAAAGGGGGAGATTGAAAGTGCAACTATCCCTAGGTGGTTTTGGTAATTCCTAACAACATATAGCTCATTGAGCTAATGCTATTTCAAGATTAATATCTTAGGAAAGCTCAATGATTGGCATGGCATGGATGAGAAAAGTGGACCCCTCAAAATTCTAAGGACAAAGGATTGGCTCAAGCTCAAAGCTCAAGACTCTACATTTTCCATTTTAGTGATCCAAGATCACATTGAGCTATAGGAAAAGCCAATACTATTAAGGAGGGATGAGGTGTTGTTGAATGAGGTTCTTAGTGATATGCTCCAAAACCATCAACTACTTTCTCACATCCACATATGACCTAAACCAAAAGTCAAACTCGGCCCCACTGATTCTTCCTATCCGGCTCCACCGAGTTTCAAATGTCATAGCCACTGCCACAAACCCTAGGCAAATCGGTCTCACCGATAGGGATCTCGGTCTCACTGAGATGGGGTTGTAATCTCTCTCTTTCCCTTCATAACATTTCGGTCTCACCGAGATTGCAATGTAAACTCTCTATTTTCCTTCATAACGTTTTGGTCTCACCGAAATGAGCGATCGGTCCCACCAAGTTTACCTGACCAACTCTCTGGTTAGCTTATTACCAAAATCGGTCTCACCGAGTTTGTGTAATCGGTCTCACCGAGATTATGTTATGCCCTAACCCTAATCATATCGGTCCTACCGAGTTGCATGTCGATCCCACCGAAAACCCTAACGGTCACTAGCTTTGCTGAATCAGTCCGACCGAGTTTAACCATTCGGCCCCATCGAGTTTGGCAAGTTGTGTGTAACGGTTAGATTTTGTGTGGAGGCTATATATACCCCTCCACCACCTCTTCATTCGTTGAGAGAGCCATCAGAATGAACCTACACTTCCAACTTACTTTTTCTGAGAGAGAACCACCTACACCTGTGTTGAGACCAAGATATTGCATTCCTACCATATGAATCTTGATCTCTAGCCTTCCCCCAAGTTTCTTTCCACTCAAATCTTCTTTCCACAAAATCCAAATCCCGTGAGAGAGAGTTGAGTGTTGGGGAGACTATCATTTGAAGCACAAGAGCAAGGAGTTCATCATCTACACACCATTTGTTACTTCTTGGAGAGTGGTGTCTCCTAGATTGGCTAGGTGTCACTTGGGAGCCTCCGACAAGATTGTGGAGTTGAACCAAGGAGTTTGTAAGGGCAAGGAGATCGCCTACTTCGTGAAGATCTACCGCTAGTGAGGCAAGTCCTTCGTGGGCGATGGCCATGGTGGGATAGACAAGGTTGCTTCTTCGTGGGTGGAGCCCTCCGTGGACTCATGCAACCGTTACCCTTCGTGGGTTGAAGTCTCCATCAACGTGGATGTACGATAGCACCACCTATCGGAACCACGACAAAAACATCCGTGTCTCCAATTGCGTTTGAATCCTCCAAACCCTTCCCTTTACATTCTTGCAAGTTGCATGCTTTACTTTCCGCTGCTCATATACTCTTTGCATGCTTGCTTGAATTGTATTAAGATTGCTTGACTTGTCCATAGTTGCTAAAATCTGGCAAGAACTAAAATTGGGAAAAGGCTAGATTTTTATTTGGTCAAGTAGTCTAGTCACCCCCCTCTAGACATACTTTCGATCCTACAGTTATCCATGGGCCGGACTGATGGGCTGTGAAGACATGAATACCGAAGACTGTACCAGTGTCCGGATTGGACTCTCCTTGGTGTGGAAGGCAAGCTTGGCAACCGACTATGAAGATTTCTTCTTATGTAACCGACTCTATGTAAACCCTAGATCCCCCCGGTGTCCATATAAACCGGAGGGGTTAGTCCAGAAAGGGTATACTCATTACCATAGTCATATAGGCTAGGCTTCTAGGGTTTAGCCATCACGATCTCGTGGTAGATCAACTCTTGTAACACTCATATCCATCAATATCAATCAAGCAGGACGTAGGGTATTACCTCCATAGAGAGGGCCCGAACCTGTGTAAACATCGTGTCCCCTGTCTCCTGTTACCATCGATCCTAGACGCACAGTTCGGGACCCCTACCCGGGATCCGCCGGTTTTGACACCGACATTGGTGCTTTCATTGAGAGTTCCACTGTGTCGTCGATGAAAGGTTCGATGGCCCCTTCAATCGTCTATAGCGACGCTATCCAAGGAGAAACCTTCCTCCCCGGACAGATTTTCGTGTTCGCCGGCTTCGTACTGCGGGCCAACTCGCTCGGCCAACTGGAGCAGATCGATAGCTACGCCCCTGGCCACCAGGTCAAATTTGGAAGCTTGAACTTCATCGCGGATATCCGTGGAGACTTGATCTTCAATGGATTTGAGACCGCAGCGATCGCTCCCCCTCGCTCCGAGGAACATGACTTAAATCTGTCATCGGATCACATCCAGGAGATGGTCCCTGTCGCTGCAACGACCTTAGAACCGGAGCAGATCGTGCCATCTGAAGCCACAGAGTCTGCGGCGTTGGAGACGCACACGGACACGACACCTCCCAATATATGCGTCAATGGAACTCCGGATCCATCTCCGGCTATAAGTTTCGGACCATGTACGCCCGCAAACACCGAGCTGGACCGGTTATCGATTTTCGAATTTAGCGCCGTAGACATCTTCCAGCACTCACCTTTGGGTGATGTGCTAAACTCTTTAAAGAACTTGTCCTTGGAAAAGGACTCACAGCCGAACTATGTTCGGTTCGAGCCAGAGGCTGATGATGAGAAAATTTGTTTCCCACCCGCCACCCACTTCATAGCCACTGTCGATGACTTAACCGACGTGCTCGATTACGGCTCCGAAGACATCGACGGTATGGATGACGATGCCGACCAGGAGCAAGGCCAAAACCCGTCATTTACTGGACGTTGGACGGCCACCTCTTCGTACGATGTGTACATGGTCGACACACCTAAAAAAGCTAGCGACGATGACAAAGGAGATCCAGTTGCGAATAAACCTTCTGAGACACAATCCAAGCGACGACGCCCTAAACGCCGCTCCAAGCCTCGTCGCTCAAATGACGGAAATACTAGCACCGGAGAGAATAGTACTCCGGGCGACGCCGAAAACAATGAAGACCCTGTCGGGGCTGCATCTGAACAGGAGGAACAAGACAACGGGCAAGATAACCCTGATAATCAGGCCATGCCCAATGACCCAGACGATGATAGCTATCGTCCAGTCTTCGAGGATGATGAGAGCATCGGGAATGAGGACTTAATCGTGCCTGAGGCACCCCTCGAGCAGGAGCGCTTCAAGCGCCAGCTAATAGCCACTGCAAGAAGCCTGAAGAAGAAGCAGCAACAGCTTCAAGCTAATCAAGACCTACTCATTGATAGGTGGATTGATGTCCTAGCAGCCAAAGAATACGGCCTCAAGCGCCCAACCAAGAGTTACCCAAAGCGTAGACTGCTACCTCAGTTCGACGAGGAGGCACCAAATCCCATACCTCCCTCACGCAATGCGGACAGACCACCACGCGATCAGGATAGTGCGGTGGACCGACCACCCCGTGGTTAGGATAAAGCGGCAACTCATGCCGAACAACAGCCTGCCCCACCACCTCGCAAAAACAGAGACAGAACAGCTCGGGACCATACATATGACCTTCGGTAGGAGCTGGACAGTAGAGCAAAACACACCAGATCAATCTATGGATCGCGAGGACGCTTCCCGACTCGGGATGATGGCTACCTATTCGGCCGTGACAAACCTAGTCACACCGGGGACGATAACCGCAGACGCACTCCATCAGAGGTGCGCCGTGATGCGGCCCGATATAGAGGCGCTGCACACCCTCTGCTTCACAGATGAGGTGCCGGATCACGAATTCCCCGAGGGGTTCAAGCTCGTCAATATTGAATCGTACGACGGAACAACCGACCCCGTAGTATGGATTGAGGACTTTATTCTCCACATCCACATGGCCCATGGAGACGACCTCCACGCCATCAAATACCTCCCATTGAAACTCAAAGGACCAGCTAGACACTGGCTGAATAGCCTGCCCGAGAATTCCATCGGCAGCTGGGAGGACTTGGAAGAGGCCTTTCTTAACAACTTCCAAGGTACATATGTCCGACCACCCGATGCCGATGACTTAAGCCACATAGTTCAACAACCTAGAGAATCAGCCAGAAAATTCTGGACTAGGTTCCTAACCAAAAAGAACCAGATCGTTGACTGTCCGGATGCCGAAGCCCTAGCGGCCTTTAAGCACAGCATCCGTGACGAATGGCTAGCACGCCACCTCGACCAGGAAAAGCCGAAGACCATGGTAGCCCTTACAGCACTCATGACCCGCTTTTGTGCGGGTGAGGACAGCTGGCTGGCTCGTAGCAAAAACACATCCAGCGAGACAGGCCCCTCCGAGGCCAAGAACAGCTCCAAAAAGATCCGGCGCAACACACACAAACACCAAAGCAATGGCGACAACACCGATGACACCACCGTTAACGCCGGATTCGGCGGCTCTAAGTCCAGATAGCGAAAGAAGCCCTACAAAAGGAACAGCGAGGGACCATCCAGCCTGGATCACATACTCGATCGTCTGTGCCAGATACATGGTACCCCAGACAAACAAGCCAATCACACCAACAGAGACTGTTGGGTTTTCAAACAAGCTGGCAAGTTAAATGCCGAAAACAAAGAAAAGGGACCACAAAGTGAGGACAAGGACGAAGAGCCCCGGTAGCCGAACACCGGAGGGCAAAAGAAATTTCCCCTCAAGTCAAGACGGTGAACATGATATATGCTACACACATCCCCAAAAGGGAGCGCAAGCGAGCACTTAGGGACGTATACACGGTAGAGCCAGTCGCCCCAAAATTCAATCCGTGGTCGTCGTTCCCGATCACCTTCGATCATCGACATCACCCCAACTAGTATCCGGCATGGCGGTTCACCCGCACTGGTCCTCGACCCAATCGTCGACGGATTTCACCTAACACGAGTCCTAATGGATGGTGGTAGCAGCCTCAACCTCCTCTATCAGGATACAATGCGGAAGATGGCCATTAATCCCTCACGAATCAAACCCACAAAGACTACCTTTAAAGGAGTCATACCACGCGTTGAGGCCCGCTATACGGGCTCAATCACGCTGGAGGTGGTCTTCGGTTCCCCGGACAACTTCCGAAGCAAGGAGTTAACCTTCTATATCGTCCCCTTCTGCAGCGGCTACCACACACTACTTGAACGAAACGCGTTTGCTAGATTCAACGCGGTGCCACACTATGCTTATCTCAAGCTGAAGATGCCCGGTCCGCGCGGTGTCATAACAGTCAACGGAAACACAGAACGCTCCCTCCGGACAGAGGAGCACACCGCCGCCCTAGCAGCAGAGGTACAAAGTGGCCTTCTCAAGCAGCATCATAGTCTGGTTGCCGAGCCCCTGAATATCATTAAGAGGGTCCGGACTACACTGCAACAGGACAGTGCGGCTCGTCAAGAGCTCGATTAGCAATTCGGCCTCCGTCCCAATCCCGACGAGGTAGTGGCATTCATACCACGCGTCCATAACTACGCACTCAGAATTCCATGGGAATCGACGGAGGCACAAGCTATCCCAGGATCCACGGTTCGGCCAGACCGATCCCGGACACACATATAACTTTACTATCTTCTTTTCCCTTGTTTCAGGTTTCTCCTATGGGGGCCTCCGTCGACGGCCTGATTAACGATCCCGTCAAAGGACAAATACACCGGATTGACATGGAGCACAGGCATACATGGGAAGCCCTGGAGGCTAGACCCACACGCAGTCCGCCTTCGGGTATGGTATGTCAAATAGCCGTTTGCTTATTGCATTATTTTGTACCCATGCGCTTGGACTCATTAACCCAACTATAAGGGAAATAGTTCATGATCCAAGTTCAAGGGTTTCGGACCCTATCTATGTTCTCCCTCTGTTTTCCTTTATATTACTTAGCGGCCGTACACTCTAGTACATTTCATATTTTCCAGGGCTCCCCATCGCCCCACGATACGGCAACAAAGTCCGAACAATCCCTAAAGATAAGTTCGGCACCCCGAATTTAGCATTATATGCATTGGCTCCAAATCATGTATTCAGTCAATAGTTGGGTTGCCCGGCTCCTGTGCTTGCTACCCTATGTTCCGCTAAATCGGCTAGGGTAGTAAAGGGAGAACTACTGCGATTGTGCCCTGGCCTTCACCAGATGAGCACCTTAGTAGAGAAAGCCGAAAACTGATTGTCATGATACGGCGAGAGCCGGTCAGCTGTTCGAGGTCACAAATCATTGGAGATTTTTTCCGCATTATGCGAAAGATCGGCACTTCCCAATCAGATGCTGACAGTACCCTGGTTCGAACCAGGGGCTGCACCTACGCTTTATTATAGAACTCCTATGGCTAAGTGAGGGCGTTTAAGCCGTACAATCTGATTGCCTTGTTTGTTGCGCTAAACAACTCCTTCAAGGACCATATAACTGGATCAAGATTGTTTAGATTCCATCCCGAACACCTCCGTACTACCTACGTGAGGGCATAAGCTGACAACTGCCCAACCCTCAGATTACATACAACACGGCCGCACAGGAGGAAACAATTCAAAGCATAACAATATTACATTACAAAACATGCTTTGTTCTTCTAATACAAGGCAAAGGTAGCATGAATACATTTATTCAAATAAAATGTCCTGCGAGCATTGTGCTGCCGCAAGGCGAGAACCCTCCAGGACATCCGCAAAATACCGTTCGGGTGTGCGGTGTTCCTTGCCCTCCGGTAGCCCTCTGGTCACCTCGAGGGCGTCCATCTTCGCCACCACATCTTGCAACGGGCGAAGGCCATGCGCGCACCTTCAATGCAGGCCGAGCGCTTGACGACGTCCTGCCGAGGACAGGCGTTCACCATCCGCCTCACGAGTCCGAAGTAGCTGCTTGGAATAGCTTCGGCTGGCCATAGCCGGATTATGAAATCCTTCATGGCTAGTTCGGCCACCCTATGCAGCTCCACTAGCTGTTTTAGCCGATCGATGAAGGACACAGGATGCTCTGGCACCGCATACTGCGACCAGAATAGCTTCTTCGTAGAACCCCCTCCTTCGGCTCGGTAGACCTCTGTGGCGTCTGATACACTGTGTGGTAAATCCGCAAGTGCTCCTGGGGAACTCCGAACCCGGGTTAGTAAAAGGCACCACTTCTCCGCATACTTGCTTTGCATCTTAAATGCCTTACCCGCCGTGATCTTCTTGGCCTCATGGATCTCCTGGACGGCAGCCTGGGCCTCATTGCGTGCGGTCTCCTCGCTCTAACGAGCTTTGGCGAGTTTGGTCCCTTGAACCGACGCATCATGCTCCAAGGCTTCGCACTTCTTGACCGCATCCTGGAGCTCCTGCTGGATCTCTTTGACCCGGGCCTTGGACTTCTTACGAGCGGCTTGCTGCTGGACAGCCTTCTCCTCGGCCTCGCCCAGGGCCTTCTTCAGGGCCTCGACCTCGGTCGTGGCTCCTGCACATATTACGACGCAACGGTCAATATACAGAGCCTATCCTTTCTAAAACACATAGTGATGCGGAGCATCCTGCAGACATCACCATGTCAAGAGTCCGTTTGGCAAGTGACACGTGCGACATCTACTTCACATACACAAAGGTGAATCATCTCCTTTACACGTGCTCACTTGAACCCTTTGAGGATGGTATACTACTTAACACTCCACTTGTGTGCATGCATAGGTATTGTCGGAATGGTACGGACGACGAGGAGGAGTGAGAGCGCAAGTGTACAACTACACCATCCGCGAGGGAAGCGTGGAAGCGAAGACAGAAGAAGACGGAGCTGTAGAATCTACAGCGGCCGGACGTCCGACGTGCCACCGGACATCCGACACTCTACAGCGCCCAGACGACCGACGTTCACCGGACGTCCGACAAGTCCTAGGCACCGAAAGTCCGACGCTTACCGGAAATCCGGTGCCACTGATCCCGAAGCAAAACAACGGACGACCAATGCCGACCGGACGTCCGACATCACCTGTCCCGAGAAGAATCAGCGGACGTCCGACGCGCGCCAGATGTCCTGACCGTCCTGAGCCACCGGACGTCCGGTACCCGTCGAACATCCGACGCCTGTCTGTGCACAGTGTATCAGGCCGAGCCCATGTATCCCTTCGCCCTCACTTACGCCTTCATGGCCCTAGACTATATATACTCCTCCACCTCCTCCTTTTGAGGGTTAGCAAAGTAGTAGCTCATTTAGAGATAGAGCTTTGCTCATCCATTACGGATCTACTCCATGAGAGAGACCGCGACCCCTCTTCGGAGAAGATCCACCTTGGATTCAAGACCTTCGTGTGGGAAGATCCTTCTAGGATTCAAGCCCTCATCTCCTTTGGATTTGGGATGAACTCTAGCATCAAGACCTCCTCATGGAGATGAACCTTACCTTGTATCTTTCCCTTTGTTGTTCATGTACCTTGTGGATCTTGTGTGTTTGATTGTCTAGTGGATGTGTGATTGGACTTGTTCTTGAGTGTTTCCCCTTGTGATTTCCCTCCGTTCTTCCCCGTGTTATTCGTGTTCTTAGTTGGGATCCGCTCCTTTCGTGAAAGATCGGGCAATTAGGGTTCTACCCTACATCATCTTGGTATCATGAGCCACGTTGATCACGATTTCGGAGCCCCCCTCGTTGTTTTCTAGCCTAATTTTGTTGTGTTCTTCCCTAATTTCGAGAATCCCCACCAAAAATAGCCCCAATTTTTTTTGTGATTTGTTGGTTTGACGAAGTTTTGTTGGATTTGATCCATAGATTTGCTTGGTTTCAAGTGGATCTAGCATCTCCCCAAGTTTCCCCATCTTTCATCCATGAAATACCCTCTATTTTGACCCCAAAATCCTCAAATTCCGCCCAAAATCGCGTCCCAAAACTCGCATCTCTCGTTGACCCCGACCCCCGGACGACCGACACTTTACGGACGTCCGGAGCCCCTGGAACGACCGGACGTCCGACCTTTTCCGGATGACCGGAACCCCTAACCCGAGCCGAATTTACGGATTTCTGAGCCCGCCGGGACGTCCGGCCCCCGGACATCCGACCTTGTCCGGACGTCCGCAACCTGTAAAAACTAATTTCGCTCAAATTTTGTTTCGGTCATAACTAATTCGTCCGAACTCCGATTTTTGCGTTCTTTAGCTCGTTGAAAAGCTCTTGACATCCCCCTTCCAACAAAAATACCACCAAAACCATTTGACACCATAATTGTTTTGGAACTTTGGCATCTTTGCCTAGGGCTTCCACCACATCCTCACCGCCGACTTCCACAACCTAACCAATTTTGTTCCCCATCGCATTAGTGGTTGCTTGAGGAGTGATTTGAGTCTCCTAAGGTGTCTAGACTATTTAGGGACGGTTGCTTCTTCATCAACCACCACCACCACCATAACTTCCGCATAGTTTTGCCCACCTCACACTCCCGCCACCCCGACTTAACCCAATTTTGTTTGTGTTGTGAGTTGTGTATCCTAAGGTGTTTCGGCTACTTAGTGACCGTGCTTCCAACTCCGACACCGTGTATAGTCCACCACCTTACCCTCCATTTCCGCATTGCCTACTCGCAAAACCCATCATTGCACTTCCGCAACCACCACCGCATCCCGCTACCACCATTTGACATTTGAGATTTTGAGTTCGCGGTTTTTCCGTTTCCTAAGGTGTTTCTCCTACTTAGGGATGAGTCTCCATCATCTTGGTATCTCCATCAAGATCACCGCCACTCATCATCGACATGGACGGTGACCTCCATATCATCTTGGTATCGTGGTATCCCTCCATTGTATATTCCCTTGCCTTTGCGTTGATAACTCCTAGCCCATTTTGCGTCACTTGCCTATCGAGACTAGCCATTTGAGTATTGCCGGCAACATTACTTGTGCACATTAGTGATCTACGCCATACATTGCATGCATACCATACCATATCGGTATCATATCATCTCGTGTGCCTCAAGTTTGTTCCCGCATATACCCAATCGCTACCTTGGTTTGCGCATTCCGCATTGTGGCCATATACAAAAAAAGAATAAGCTTTTAAGCAAAGAAAAGAGAAAGAGCAAAGAAGCTTGTAAGCAAGTGCCATAGCATCATAACAAATTGCATATAAGATTTTCATATCCGATCATCTTGGATCATACCACCGGAACATCATACATATATAGCATACTTGGGATAGTTGATACATTTTGCATCTTATAGGTTGTGCACAAGTGTCGTATCCGCCTATAGAGAAATCGCACTAGCGTCTCTCTTGAGTTGTACAACATAAGTGTTTTCCGTGGATTCCACATTTTGTGCTCATTCCTTGGTTGCACGACCCCATTTTATCTATCTGTGTGTGTGTTTCCGTGTGCCACCCATATTACTATTGGTCTACTTGTTTCACTTGCAAATTTGTGAATCTCTTTCAACATTATTGACTCTTGCTAACACTTTGCATTAAATTTTTGTGCCACTATCCTCACTGAGCTACTCCATAAGCTTTAGTTTGTAGGTGTGTGTGAACAAGTCCGGTACCAATTCCACTATTCTTTCTTCTCACATTGAGTGAAACGGGATACATCCTCAACTTTGGGAAAAGGTAACTTGGTATTGTTTATCTCATTTCCTACTCACCTCTACTCGAGTCTTGTGATGGATAGGCAAGGCATTTCACCTTTGGTCTACAACAACAACGACGAGTTCGATGCCACGAAAAACTCCACCGACGCCAAGATGCAAGCTCAAATGGAAGATATCAAAGCCCTCATCAAGTCCTACAAGAGATGTTCATCATCTTCGAGAAGATGCTCAAGTACACATGCTTCCAAGCTACCATCTACGGCAAGGTCACATCGGCATCGACACCATCACCACCACGAACATGAAGGTCAAGAGCTCAACACCAACAACCGCTCAACGACTTCACCATCTCCCTTGGCATCTTTGCCAAGCGACTTCAAGGCATCTTCACCTTCGGATATACGACATCTTCACCAACAAGCACCTCAATACTACGCTCAAGAGAAGCTCCCCAAGCTCAAGTCCACGACTTCCATGAGCTACTACGACCTCGTCACCGATCACAAGATTCCTTTCTATGGGACTCTAGAACCCGAGGAGTATCTCGAGTGGGAGCGTTTGATGGATGACTACCTCAAGCTACATCAAGTTCCTCCCAAAGATCAAGTGAAGTGCGCCACAAGGAACTTCCAGGACTACGCGTCCACATGGTGGCTTCACACACCTTTGGAGACCTACAACATGAGTTGGCCCAAGACGAAGAGAGCTTTGCGGCGAGAGTTTGTGCCTCCAACCTACACGGAACAACTTCTACGCGAATTGGAGAACACCACCCAAGGATCCAAGTCCATCGACGAGTACTTCAAGGAGATGAAGAAAGCCTTGCGATGAGCCAGCGTGGACGACCCCATTTTGATGAAGTTCCACTTCATGATGGGATTGCACAACGACATCTCCAAGACTGTCTTCCTTGAGAACTTCAAGTCCCTCGACGACTACTACATTGGTGCTCTCAAGGCAGAACAAGAACTCATGATGGCCAAGGCTTCTCCACCCCAAGCACACTTCTCAAAGACCAAGCTCCAAGAAGGCGAGCATGAGGATAGTACCACCAAGATTTCCAAGCCCGAAGAGCTCCAAGACGATGCTCCCAAGTTCGACTTCACCGCCATCCCTCTTTGTGGCATTGATGATGCCGAGTCTACTTTGACTCTTTTTCAAGATGGTGCAGAGACGACTACGACTACGGAGACCATCAAGGACAAAGATTTGGAGGCGAGCAACATGGTGACAAGCAAGCATGATGCTTCCATCTTAGGAGGCGAGAGTGATCATCTGCCATCTTCGGCCTTCATCCATGGCGACGACGATGAGATGGTTGAGCATGGGATTTTCCCTTCGACCACAGCGACGTATGATGACTTGAGTGACTTTTGCCACCATATTGAGAGTGAGAGTGACTTCACCACTAGCCCCATATATGATGTGTTACCCCAATTCCCATGTGAGGAGAGCCACAAACCCCACCACTTGAGTGAGATGAGTGACTCCACCATACGTGAGATTGAGTGCACCTATTTTGCGGGAGTGAGTGAACCACCACATAGAGAGAGTGAGATAGTTAATAGGTCATGTGAGGCCACTTTCAACACTAACGACTTAGCCTCTACCTCTATTGTGTCTTCTCATTTGGTGCTAGGTCCCAAATATGATGACGCGCCGATTCGCGATGACTACATCCTACCTTTGGACAAGATGATGGCCATGGTGGAATATGATGCACCCCCCACATGGTTCCATCAAAATGAAGATGACCACCATTTGGTCTTTCCCACTTCACCTACACCATTTGAGTGGAATAAAAATGGTAACATAGGTGACGGTGATGCTCTAGTCCCACTAGTGGACATTCTTGACATTGATTGCTTTCATGATGTTGATCCCCCTATTGACATGCTTCATGCTAGTATGATTTCCCCATGCGATGATTTACCCATTTATGATGAGTATGATGATTTCCATGTGGAGTCTCTTAGTTGTGATGCCATGTTACATAGGATTTCTTGTGACAATTTTCTAGGTCACATCATGTTTGACGATCCGCTTGACATGTCATATTCTATTCATGAGATCAATCATATGTCATATTTGCAATCTCTTCATAGTGACTATGCATATGCCCTTAAAATTAACCCAATTTGCACATATGGCATAGATGACAAGCCTATGGTTATTGGCATTTGTTTCTCTTGTGATGATATTGATATGCTCCCTTTGCATCATTTATCTCATATGCCATGCCATGACCACCTAGCTTCGGATATGCATTGCTTTGGATCTTGTCCATTTTCTCCATATGATGTTTCCAACATTGCTCATGAGGAGACCCCCATAGTTTCCTCATACATTTTAGGAGATTTTGATTAATCCCATTCATTGCATGATCCCAATACTTGTGTGCACAATATGCTCCCCATGAATAAAAATGCTATTGTTGTGCCTTATACTTGTATGCTCAATTTGCATCCCCATAGTGGCATACACAATAACTATTATTTCATGATGGATGACATGTTCTTATACCATGCATCAAATTTCTTTGAGCAATGCTTATCTTGTACTAACCCACACGTGCACATACACATCATGATGGATGATGTGTACAATTACCACACACACAATTTCTTTAGTTTGTGTCCCTTTTGTGTAGGTACCTGATACATCTCCGTCGTATCTACTTTTCCAAACACTTTTGCCCTTTTTTGGACTCTAACTTGCATGATTTCAATGGAACTAACCCGGACTGACGCTTTTTTCAGCAGAATTGCTATGGTGTTATTTATGTGCAGAAACAAAAGTTCTCGGAATGACCTGAAACTTCATGGAACATCTATTCGGAAATAATAAAAAATCCTTGCAAAAGATGAAGACCAGGGGGCCCACCACCTGTCCACGAGGGTGGGGGCGCGCCTGCCCCCCTAGGGCGTGCCCCCTACCTCGTGGGCCCCCTGGAGCTCCTCCGACCTCAACTCCAACTCTATATATTTGCTTTCGGGGAGAAAAAAATCAGAGAGAAGAATTCATCGCGTTTTACGATACGGAGCCGCTGCCAAGCCCTAAAACCTCTCGGGAGGGCTGATCTGGAGTCCGTTCGGGGCTCCGGAGAGGGGAATCCATCGCCATCGTCATCATCAACCATCCTCCATCACCAATTTCATGATGCTCACCGCCGTGCGTGAGTAATTCCATCGTAGGCTTGCTGGACGGTGATGGGTTGGATGAGATCTATCATGTAATTAGTTTTGTTAGGGTTTGATCCCTAGTATCCACTATGTTCTGAGATTGATGTTGCTGTGACTTTGCTATGCTTAATGCTTGTCACTAGGGCCCGAGTGCCATGATTTCAGATCCGAACCTATTATGTTTTCATCAATACATGAGAGTTCTTGATCCTATCTTGCAAGTCTATAGTCACCTATTATGTGTTATGATCCGTAAACCCCGAAGTGACAATAATCGGGATACTTACCGGTGATGACCGTAGTTTGAGGAGTTCATGTATTCACTATGAGTTAATGCTTTGGTCCGGTACTCTATTAAAAGGAGGCCTTAATATCCCTTAATTTCCGTTAGGACCCCGCTGCCACGGGAGGGTAGGACAAAAGATGTCATGCAAGTTCTTTTCCATAAGCACGTATGACTATATTCGGAATACATGCCTACATTACATTGATGAACTGGAGCTAGTTCTGTGTCACCCTATGTTATGATTGTTACATGATGAACCGCATCCGGCATAATTCTCCATCACTGATCCATTGCCTACGAGCTTTCCATATATTGTTCTTCGCTTATTTACTTTTCTGTTGCTATTGCTATCATCACTACAAAATACCAAAAACATTACTTTTGCTACCGTTACCACTACTATCATATTACTTTGCTACTAAACACTTTGCTGCAGATATTAAGTTTCCTGGTGTGGTTGAATTGACAACTCAGCTGCTAATACTTGAGAATATTCTTTGGCTCCCCTTGTGTCGAATCAATAAATTTGGGTTGAATACTCTACCCTCAAAAACTGTTGCGATCCCCTATACTTGTGGGTTATTAAGACTATTTTCTGGCGCCGTTGCTATGGAGCATAGCTCTATTCTTTGAGTCACTTGGGATTTATATCTGCTTATCATTATGAAGAACTTGAAAGATCCAAGAACCAAGATTTATCCCTCAACTACGAGGGTAGGTAAGGAACTGCCATCTACCTCTGCTCTTGATTCACCTTCTGTTTTGAGTAAGCTTGCGACACCTAAACCTGCTTCTGCTATTCGTTCTGATATGTCGGATGTTATTGATGATGCCACTTCTGATATGCATGATACTTATGATGAAACTACTTCTATGCTTGACACTACTGTGCCACTTGGTGAATTTCTTGATGAACAACTTGCTAGGGTTAGAGAGAATGAAAATATTGAATCTGATAATATTGATGAAAGTGATGATGAAGACTCACCTATTATTCCTGAGGGTTATGTTTTTGAAAAAGAAGCTGCTTTAGCTATTTTAGCTTGCAAAGATAGATACGAACTCAAGAGGTTATTAGCTAAATGGAAGCAGCAATCTCTTAATGCTAGAATGAAACCTGACCCTGCTTTTGCTACTTCACCTATCTGTGTTACTGATAAGGATTATGAATTCTCTGTTGATCCTAATATAATTACTTTGGTTGAATCTGATCCTTTTCATGGCTATGAATCTGAAACTATTGTGGCACATATTACTAAATTAAATGATATAGCCACCCTGTTCACTAATGATGAGAGAACTCGTTACTTTTATATCCTTAAAATATTTCCGTTCTCATTAAAGGGTGATGCTAAGATGTGGTTTAATTCTCTTGATCCTGGTTGTGTGCGTAGTCCCCAGGATATGATTTATTGCTTCTCTGCTAAATATTTCCCTGCTCATAAGAAACAAGCTGCTTTAAGGGTGAAGCATGCTTTTAACGAAGCATGCTTGTTGTCGGTGTCAAAACCGGAGGATCTCGAGTTGGGGGTCCCGAACTGTGCGTCTAAGGCGGATGGTAACAGGAGGCAGGGGACACGATGTTTTACCCAGGTTCGGGCCCTCTTGATGGAGGTAAAACCCTACGTCCTGCTTGATTAATATTGATGATATGGGTAGTACAAGAGTAGATCTACCACGAGATCAAAGAGGCTAAACCCTAGAAGCTAGCCTATGGTATGATTGTATGTTGTCCTACGGACTAAAACCCTCCGGTTTATATAGACACCGGAAAGGGCTAGGGTTACACAAGGTTGGTTACAAAGGAGGAGATATATATATCCGTATTTCCTAGCTTGCCTTCCACGCCAAGTAGAGTCCCATCCGAACACGAGACGAAGTATTCAATCTTGTATCTCAATAGTCTAATAGTCCGGCCAAAGGATATAGTCCGGCTGTTCGGAGACCCCCTAATCCAGGACTCCCTCAGCAGCCTCTGAACTAGGCTTCAATGATGATGAGTCCGATGCGCAGTATTGTCTTCGGCATTGCAAGGCGGGTTCCTACTCCGAATACACCACAGAAAAATTTGAATACAAGGATAGTGTCCGACCGTGCAAAATAAGTTCCACATTCCACCGTAGAGAGAATAATATTTCCACAAATCTAATTTGCTGACTTTTTTTGGCAACATGACATTATGCCATGGCCCGGTGATTATTTGAACCGTTTCCTTTAACTAGCCCCGCCCATAAGGCGAGGCAGTTTTTTGACACATCTTGTCAAAGCAGAGATCGTGTCCCCCTTATCACGGGATTCTCATCAATACGTGTGTGGGTAACCCAACCCCGCCATCGATTAAGGTGCTTGGGGATAAGCGAGTTTTACCAGGCTAGTGGGGGCGCATAGTTTCGGCCACCCATATAAAGGGACAAGGATTCACCTTTTCATCCACGCCTTCTTCCTCCTTTGCTCATCCATTTAGAATATTCTTTGTCTCCCCTTGTGTCAAATCAATAAATTTGGGTTGAATACTCTACCCTCGAAAACTGTTGTGATCCCCTATACTTGTGGGTTATCAAGACTATTTTCTGGCGCCGTTGCGGGGGAGCATAGCTCTATTCTTTGAGTCACTTGGGATTTATATCTGCTTATCATTATGAAGAACTTGAGAGATCCTAAAACCAAGATCTATCCCTCAACTATGAGCGGAGGTGAGGAACTGCCATCTAGCTCTGCACTTGATTCACCTTCTGTTTTGAGTAAGCTTGCGACACCTAAACCCGCTTCTGCTATTCGTTATGATATGTCGCATGTTATTGGTGATGCCACTTCTGCTATGCATGATACTTATGATGAAACTACTTCTATGCTTGATACTACTGTGCCACTTGGTGAATTTCTTGATACTACCCGCTTTTGCTACTTCACCTATCTGTGTTACTGATAAGGATTATGAATTCCCTCTTGATCTTGATATAACTACTTTGGTTGAATCTGATCCTTTTCATGGCTATGAATCTGAAACTGTTGTGGCACATATTACTAAATTAAATGATATAGCCACCCTGTTCACTAATGATGAGAGAACTCATTACTTTTATATCCTTAAAATATTTATGTTCTCATTAAAGGGTGATGCTAAGATATGGTTTAATTCTCTTGATCCTGGTTGTGTGCGTAGTCCCCACGATATGGTTTATTACTTCTCTGCTGAATATTTCCCTGCTCATAAGAAACAAGCTGCTTTAAGGGATATATATAATTTTGTGTAAATTGAAGAAGAGAGTCTCCCACAAGCTTGGGGGAGGCTTTTGAAGTTACTTAATGCTTTGCCTGATCATCCTCTTAAGAAAAATGAAATACTTGATATCTTCTATAATGGACTAACCAATGCCTCCAGAGATTACCTGGATAGTTATGCTGGTTCTGTTTTCAGGGAAAGAACACCGGATGAAGCTGAAATTCTATTGAATAATATGTTGACAAATGAAAATAATTGGACACTTCCTGATCCAACTCCTGAGCCTATTCCTAAACCAACTCTGAAGAAGAGGGGCATTCTATTTCTTAGTCCTGAAGATATGCAAGAGGCAAAGAATCTATGAAAGAAAAAGGTATTAAAGCTAAAGATGTTAAGAATTTACCTCCTATTGAAGAAATAAACGGTCTTAATTTACCGCCTTCTGAAGAAACATATGATCTTAATCCTTCACCTATTGAAGAAACTCATGGTCTTGATAACCCGACACAGGTAGTAAAGGTAAATTCTCTCTATATATATGATAAAGCTGAAATCCTATTTACTAAGTTTGCTAGCCCATGCTTAGATGAGTTTGATAAATTTATGGTTAAGCAAGAAGACTTCAATGCTTATTTTGGTAGACAATTGAAATACAATTCAAATATGCTTGAACACTTGGGTGATTATATGGCTAATGTCAAAGGTGAACTTAAACTTATTAGTAAACATGCTTCTATGGTTACCACCCAAGTAGAACAAGTACTTAAGGCTCAAAATGATTTGCTCAATGAATTGAATAGTAAGAATAATGATAACGTTGTTAGAGTTATGACTAGAGGTGGTAGAATGACTCAGGAACATTTGTATCCTGAAGGCCATCCTAAGATAATTGAGAAAGATTCTCAGAGAAATAATATAGATGCACCTAGTCCTTCTCAAAGGAAGAAAAAGAAAAATGATAGGACTTTGCATGCTTCTAGTGAACCTTTTATTGAAACACCTGAGAATCCAAATGATATTTCTGTCTTTGATGCTGAAACACAATCTGGTAATGAACCTGAAACTAGTGATAATGTTAATGATAATGTTCATGATGATTCTCAACCTAGTAATGATAATGATATAGAAATTGAACCTGCTGTTGATCTTGATAACCCACAACGAAAGAATCAACATTATGATAAGAAAGACTTTGGTGCTAGGAAACACGGTAAAGAAAGAGAACCATGGGTTCAGAAACCCATGCCTTTTCCTCACAAACCATCCAAGAAAAAGGATGGTGAGGATTTTGAGCGCTTTTCTGAAATGATTAGACCTATCTTTTTGCGTATGCGATTAACTGGTATGCTCAAAATGAATCCTTATGCTAAGTATATGAAAGATATTGTTACAAATAAAAGAAAGATACCGGAAGCTGAAATTTCCACCATGCTTGCTAATTATACTTTTAAGGTGGAATACCAAAGAAACTTGGAGATCCAGGAGTACCCACTATACCATGCTCCATTAAAAGAAACTATGTTAAAACTGCTTTATGTGATCTTGGAGCCGGTGTTAGTGTTATGTCTCTCTCTTTATATCATAGACTTGATTTGAATAAGTTGACACCTACTGAAGTATCTTTGCAAATGGCTGATAAATCAACTACTATACATGTCGTTATTTGAGATGATGTGCCTGTTGTAGTTGCAAAGGTTACTATTTGTTATTCTTGATATTCCCGAGGATGATAGTATGTTTGTTATTCTTGGAAGACCCTTTTTGAATACTGTAGGGGCTGTTATTGATTGCACTAAAGGCAATGTCACTTTTCATGTTAATGGTAATGAGCATACGACACACTTTCCGAGGAAACAACCTCAAGTTCATAGTATCAACTCTATTGGAAAAATTCCATCGATTATATTTGGAGGTTTTGAATTTCCTCTTCCTACTGTCAAGAAGAAATATGATATTCTTATTATTGGGGATGTGCATATCCCCATTGAGGTAACACAGTGTTATTCGAAATTTCTCCGGTTCCATGTTATTCGGAATGAGTCCGTTAACAAGACTTGATCAACCTTATTAGTTGATTCCTTTTGATAAGCATGAGATGGATGAAACTAGAAGGCACAATCTTTTGTACCCTCCTTTTACTTTCTGTTAGTTATATTAAATAAAATAAAAATAGTATTTTTCTGTCTGTTATCTGATTTATCCGTGCAATATAAAAATACCCCCAAAATAAAAGTTCTCCAAATGCCCTGAAATTTAAATATGATTTTTTCTGGAATATTTTAGAATATTTGGCACTGAGAACACAGCAGGAGGAGCTGGCACCTGGCCATGAGGGTCAGGGGCGTGCCCTACCCCCTGGGCGCCCCCTGCCTAATGGGCCCACGATGGACCTCCTCCACTTATCCTTGCACCCACACACTCCTTCTTCCTCCCACAAACACGAATATCCAGCTCAAACCCAAGTCCAAACTCATTTTGCTGCCATTTTCGATCTCCTTGCTCAAAGCACCTCTCACAAAACTGCTTGGGGAGATTGTTCCTTGGTATGTGACTCCTCCATTGGTCCAATTAGTTTTTGTTCTAGTGCTTTATTCATTGCAAATTTGTGCTGCTTAGGTGACCCTGTTCTTGAGCTTGCATGTCAAATTTATATGGTCAAAAGTAGTTTTGATGCATGATATAGGCTCTAGGCACTTGTAGGAGTAGTTGCTATCAATATTATTGAGTTTAGTTCATTTTTATTTTGAAGTTACTAAAAATTTCAGAAATTTTTCGGAGGAAGAAATATGTTTAGAAAAATGTACCAAGGTGGCTCTTCAAGGAAACAAGAGCCCAGGCTTACACTGCATGATGCTGATGATGAGCCACCATGAAACGCTCCAGTGCGTCCTTGTGAATGGACTTCGGAAAATTTTATGGATCGAGTGGGAATTAAGGAAGAATTTAACGCATATTTGAGTAACGCTGATCTTGTGAGCTTCGAGGAAGAAAAGTGCAGCCAGTATCACTATCTCACTAGTTCCTTTGTGAGGAGGTTTGAATTTTCATCTTCGCGTAATTCTCCAACTGTCATGTTTGATCTTTATGAAAATTCTTACACTATGGACTTAGAGGATTTTACCACTGCTTGCAAACTTCCAGAATGGGGTAGTGTCAGGGAACCTCGCAAATCTGAATTTAGAGATTTTCTTGCTAGTATAACTGTGGGGGAATCTAGAGATATAACACAAGCTACTATAGGGAGCATTCACTTTCCTGCTATACATTATTTTTCTCTCTTCATAGGTAGATGCATTAATGGTAAAGATGAGGCATGTCACATGTGTGTCCCCGACCTTAGTATTCTTAGGAGTGCTGTGTTAGGAGATAAATCTTATAATTTGGGAGCCATTGTTGCACGTAGGCTGCATCTTAATAGATTTAATGTAGATTTCTTTGGTGGAATTTATGCAACCCGCATAGCTAATTTTCTTGGTATAGCCATATGCGAAGATGATATTGAGTTGCCTCCTGCTTATTTGGATTATGAGGCTATGGTTCACCACCAGTTTGTCGATAGGAATGAATCACCTCTCTAGTATCACTTAATCTTTGACAGACGCCGTGCTATCCATATTACTCTCCCTGCTCCTTCCTTCTTTGATTATTAGGCAAAAGGAATATATGTTATTACCAGAGAAGAGACAGATGAGTACGAGAGGAGGGCAGAGGCCGCTCATCGCCACGCTGCAGCTCAGGAGGTGATAGCCGCTGCATCTCAGTACGACCCCAACTATTACTATGGATATCCGCCAGGCCAATCGTGGCCATAGACCAACTTAGGCCAAAAGCCTAAGCTTGGGGGAGTACGTATTTCTCATCGACATTACATTCATGTTCACACACTCATTGCTAGATGTCGGTGCTCATACTTTTTCATTGTATCATCCATGCTAGTTTATTTTTCTTTTCATGCTCTCTTCTTGTGTGTTTGAGAAACCTTAAGAAAAACCAAAAAAATAGTTCTAGCTTTTAGCTAGTTTTAGTTTCCATGCTTGTAGTAGTAATAAAAAATAAAACCCAAAAAGATTTCATGTTCTTCTTTTACTTGTTGGGAGCTTTCCCGTGTAAATAGTTTTATCTCTTTTCTTTTCTTTGGGGGTCGACAGGAGAAGACCATAATTAAATTGTTGAAGTAGCTCCTATATGTTGGGGATCATAGCAGAAATTCAAAATTTTCTACGCATCACCAAGATCAATCTATGGAGTAATCTAGCACCGAGGGGAAGGAGAGTGCATCTACAAACCCTTGTAGATCGCTAAGAGGAAGCGTTCAAGTGAACAGGGTTGATGGAGTCGTACTCGTCGTGATCCAAATCAGCGATGATCCTAGCGCTGAACGGACGGCACCTCCGCGTTCAACACACGTATGGTTGGGAGACGTCTCCTCCTTCTTGATCCAGCAAGGTGAGAGGAGAAGTTGAGCGAAAACTCCGACAACACGATGGTGTGGTGGTGATGGAGCTCGTGGTTCTCCGGCAGGGCTTCGCCAAGCACTACGGAGGAGGATGAGGTGTTGGAGGAGGAAGAGGGCTGCGTGTCAGGACCCCGACTCGATGTCACATCGATCTAGCTGGTAACACCTCATATCACTTTGCGGCCTCACGCACGGTATCCCCACGGGTGTCGTCTTACCTTTTTCCCGGGACCGTTTGCGCCTTTTGGCTCACGTATATGATAGTGTCGCTAGCATCCACATGATAAAGAGCCCGGGCTGACATGACTAGTCGTAAACCCAAAGTGGCACAGACTTACAGGGACAGGCATCCATGACCCAGCTTCGAACGTGTCGGTCATCAGCAAGTGGGTCCGGGCTGTAGCACTGGGCTAGCAGGACTCCGGTAAACCGGGCTGTAGCGGGCTAACAGGACTCCGGTACTCAAAGCGTGACATTTCCCCGAAGGGACAGACACAGGAACGAAGAAGGACACATGCCGGCCAGCCTAAGCGTTCCAGAGCAGTAGCAAGCTACCATGATTCAGCGGTAACACTAGGAGACATTTCCCGGTAAGAGAGGCTACTAAAGATAAACAACTAGATAGTCAGATCCCACACATACCAAGCATTTCAATCATACACACATTATGCTCGATATGTGCAAATACAACGAAGCATCACAACATGACTCTACGACACAAGTACTTTATTTAAGGCTCAGGGAGCCATACATAATATACACACAAAGTTACGGGTCTCACGACCCAACATACAAGTTATACAATCATACAAGCCAACAGCGGAAGTAACTTGTCTGAGTACAGACAACTAGTAAAATAAAAGAGGCTTGGAAAGCCTGGCTATACTATGTGGTCCTCCACAAGCTCAGGGTCACCACCTGGGTCTTTAGCCTACTCGTTGATGTCAACGTCTACATAGAACCCATCAGAAGGGGTTGCAGCGTCTTCTGTAAAAAATGTAGATTATAGCAACATGAGTACAAAGGTACTCAGCAAGACTTACATCAGATCCTACATACATGCATAGTATCAAGAAGGGTTGGTGGAGTTATTGCAGCAAGCCAGCTTTGACTCTTGGCTAGACTATCCTACGATACTCCATTTGAAATAGTTTTGCGCACACGAGTCCACCATTCACCACTTCACTACACTACCGAGGATCCACCTCCGTCTTCCTACGGAAGAGCCATCCTCGGCACTCACACTTATCTTGAGGCTTTTAATAGTTTCCATTTACTTGTCTATGAACTGTATAGGCAACCAAGTAGTCCTTCACCGCGGACGCGGCTATTCGAATAGATCATGTTAACCCTGCAGGGGTGTACTTCTTCATACACGCTCTCACCACTTATCGTCGTTTACACGACATGTACTCGGCAACCTTCAAGCGGAAGCCCAACGTGGGTGTCGGCCACGACCTACCTAATCACCTAAGCTTCCAGTCCAGGTTTATCGCCTATTCGGGTTCCATCCGCAGGGAGTCCGGCCGAGGTTTCCCATACGGCCCCGAACGATGTGAACAGGGTTCCCGAGATACCTAACGGGTATTCGGTACACCCGGCCACGTACCTACCGCATCACAGCCCACCCCTACGGTCAGCGCTGTCCACGGCCTCCAGTAGGCTACAAACACCAGAAACTAATTGCAACTCCTGGACGGAGAGCTAGGGTGAATAAGAAGTCGAGAGGGTCCATTGGTTTCGGGCCCAATGCATGGTAGTAGCTGATTCTTAAATCACACATACAGATCTCAGTGCTTAAGGTCGGCTTCAATGAAACAACCCACCATGTTCTCCTACATGGCCTCTCATCGATACCTTTACCAAATCGTGTTCACCACACCACTCTCATTACCGACATAATCATTTCACTCTAGCCCATCACCCAGATGAACCAGACCTGACACGACTCTAAGCATAGCAGGCATAGCAAGGTAGGAACAACACATACATATGGCTCAATCAACTCCTACACATGCTAGTGGGTTTCATCTAGTTACTGTGGCAATGACAGGTCATGCAGAGGAAATGGGTTCAACTACCGTAGCACACAGCAGTTTGAATCGCGTTGTCTTAATGCAGTAAAAGAGAGCAGGAGCGAGAACATGGGATTGTATCGATATGATCAAATGGTTGGTTGCTTGCCTGATGGTTCGTTGCACGGATACGATTCCTCGTTAGGGTAATCACGGTACTCCTCGGGGACAGATCCTGTCGCAAAGGATAACGATACACAGGCATCACCAAACAATGAGCAACAATATGATGCATGCACGAAACATGGCAATATGAGTGTGTTGGGCTAATGCAACTAAAACCAGATGTGTTTGAGCAAATTTGAATCAAAGATTCAAATTCCAAATTCAAATATGGCCTTTTAAAGTGCCTTTTCTTGTTCTAATTGAAACATCAAGTTAACTTGTTTGATCATGCATGAAAATAGTACAGATGGATAGATTGGATTTTTCTGATCATTTTTCATATATTATTTGTCCAATTTGGAGTTACAGAATAAAAGTTATGAATTTTTGAAGTTTAAATAATATTCTGGAATTTCCTGATTTAAATTAAATTCAGAATATCATTTACTGCGTCAGCCTGACATCACAGTGACATCAGCAGGTCAACAGGGCTGGCTCAGGTCAAACCTGACGTGTGGGGTCCACACGTCAGTGACCAGGGGCTAAGCCCGCGTTGACCCCGGGCTGGTTAGCTTTGACTAACCCCTGGGGCCCACTTGTCAGCGTCAGTAGGTGGTGGATTAGTGGCTAATTAACTAGGCCACGTCAGCTCGCCGGAGTTCTGGCCGGCGGCGACCAACAGTGCGGCGGCGATAGTGGTTTTGGTCGTTTCGGCCACCAAATGGAACGTGGCGACCACCGGAGTGAAGCTGAGGACGACCCGCGGCTCTTGGCGGAGTCCGTTGGGGTCGGGGTGGCCGGAGCTGACGGCGGTGAGCTCGGCTGCGGCCGCCGGGGTTCGGTCGTGCGCGGGATTGGTGTTGGAGCTCGAAGTCGAGCAAAGTGAGGCGCTAGGGATGCTCTACGGGTTCTTGCGAACGTGTTGGACTCGCCGGGGTGACCAAATGGTCACCGGAGCTGCGTCGACGGCGAGCTCGGCGACGGCGGAGGTTCGGCCGAGGTGGGGATGCAGCTACGGTGAGGGAACGAGGGGAAGGAGAGGGGGAAACGGCTCGGGGGCTCACCGCGGTTGCAGTGGGCGTCGAAGCGGGCTCGGGGACGCGCTGGAGACGGCGAATTCGTCGGCGACGGTGGTCGGAGCCCGAAGAGGGGAACGGCGACGTGGCGGCGATGCAGGGCTTCCGGGGACTCGTGGAGCGGTGGGGAGGAAGAGGGAGTTGTGGCGGAGCTTCTGAGCTACTCGGGGGAGCGAGGGGTGGCCGGAGGCAGTGGCTAAGGCGAACGGCGGCGACGGTGTGCTTCAGCCGAGAGCGAGAGAGAGCGAGGGAGAAACGGGGGAGAGTGAGCGAGAGCAGGGGGGATCGGGACGGGCTGCGGGCGTCGTCCACGCGGCCAGGAGGGCGTCGGCAAGCAGGAGGTGGCCGCGCGGCCGCGCGCGCGCGAGCACGCAGCAGCTTCGGGGCGTGGGGAGGAAGACGACGGGGAGCTACAGTGTTGGGCTGGGTCGGCTGCTAGCTGGGCCGAGCTGAACAGGGAGGAGCCCAGGTAAGCTTCTCCCTTTTAGTTTTTTTCTGTTTTCTGTTTTATTTAATATAACTGCAACTTTGTTGAATTAAATAAAATACCTAGGCAACTCCAAAATTCACCAAACTACTCCTGGCTCATAGTTGGATTATTTCCAACATGAAACATTTTAGTTTGGAGATATTTGAGCATTTAAATATTTTATATTATTTTAAATGCCCAAATTCAAATAGTTATGATTTAACTCAAGAACCCTAGGATGGCCTAGAAAAGTGTGCACCATTTTTGGCAGAGGTTCTAAACCAAGGCAAAAATGATGGGCATTTTAGAAGGGCATTTCAGGTTCATTGAAAATTTGTTTTAGTAACCCTAGTTGGTTTCAGAGGGGACTGGGGGTTCTGTCATCCCCATTTCAAGTTTCTGATGAAAGAGTAAACATGATGCAACACTCTAATGCATGACTAGCTAGGGTGTGACAACTCACCCCCACTCAAAAGAATCTCGTCCCGAGATTTGGGTTCCTCCGAGAAGAAGGCGGGATACTCGAGTCGAAGACGATCCTCCCTTTCCCAAGTTGCTTCATCTTCAGAATGGTGCGACCATTGAACCTTGAGAAACTTGATATCATGACGTCGCGTGGTATGCTCGGCTTGATCGAGGATACGGATGGGATACTCTCGATAGGTAAGATTATCTTGGAGATCAAGCGTTTCGTGGTCCACTTCACGGATAGGATCCGAGAAGCAACGCCTGAGTTGAGAAACGTGGAAGACATCGTGAACTCTGGAGAGGTGCGGAGGTAGTTCCAACTGGTAGGCAACTTCTCCTCGTTTGGCAAGAATGCGAAAAGGTCCAATGTAACGAGGAGCCAATTTGCCTTTGATACCGAAACGATGGGTTCCCTTCAGAGGGGTGACCCGAAGATAAGCCTTCTCGTCAACCTCGAAAGTCATAGCCTTATGTTTTCGGTCATATTGACTCTTTTGACGAGATTGGGCTGTTTTCAACTTTTCACGAACGATACGAACTTGTTCTTTTGCTTCCTGAATCATATCCGGGCCAAAGAATTGTCTTTCCCCGGTCTCTGACCAGTTAAGGGGTGTTCGACATCGTCGTCCATAGAGAACTTCAAAAGGGGCTTTACCCAAGCTAGATTGATAGCTGTTGTTGTAAGCGAATTCGGCAAATGGAAGGCACTTCTCCCAGTCCATTCCGAACGAGATAACAGAGGCTCGAAGCATGTCTTCTAGAATTTGGTTGACGCGTTCCACTTGACCACTTGACTGAGGGTGGAAAGCGGTGCTAAAGAAGAGACGAGTTCCCATAGCGTTTTGGAAACTTTCCCAAAATCGAGAGGTGAAAAGACTTCCTCGATCCGAATTGATTTCCAAAGGAACACCATGGAGGGACACTATTCGGGAGATGTATAAGTCTGCCAGCTGACTAGCAGTTATACTCTCACGAACAGGTAAGAAATGAGCTACTTTGGAAAGACGATCGACCACGACGAAAATAGCATTATTCCCTCTTTTGGTCCGGGGAAAACCGGTAATGAAATCCATACCAATCTTATCCCATTTCCATTCAGGAATAGCTAAGGGTTGAAGGGTGCCAGCAGGCCGTTGATGCTCTGCTTTTACACGACGACAGACGTCGCAATTGGCAATATACTGAGCAATTTGTCTCTTCATCCTAGTCCACCAGAACCTCTGGCGTAGGTCCTGATACATCTTAGTACTACCGGGATGAATGGTGAGAGGAGATTCATGAGCTTCCTTAAGGATCAATCGCCTCAGGTTGCGCACCTTGGGAACCACTAGTCGATCCCCGAAGTATACGACTCCTTGATCATTAACGGAGAAACAATTCGCAATTCCTTTCTGAATGTTTCTCTTGATGCGGGAGATTCCCGGATCTACCTTCTGTGCTTTGATAATTTGATCCGTAAGGGTAGGTTTTGCCACCAAGGTGGAGAGAAAACCTTGAGGTACAATGTGAAGGTTAAGCTTCCGAAATTCCTCATGGAGAAGCGGTTGACTTTGTTGTAACATCAGGTTGTTACAATAAGATTTACGACTTAGCGCATCAGCCATGACGTTGGCTTTCCCTGGGGTGTAGGTTATTCCTAAGTCGAAGTCTGTGATCAATTCAACCCAACGTCTTTGCCTAAGATTCAGATCCGGTTGGGTGAAGATGTACTTCAGACTTTGGTGATCAGTGAATATTTCGCAACGATTACCGAGAAGGTAATGTCGCCAGGTCTTAAGTGCATAGACTACGGCTGCAAGTTCTAGATCATGAGTAGGGTAATTCTCCTCATGTGGGTGCAATTGCCGTGAAGCGTAAGCAATTACGTGTCGATCTTGCATGAGAATGCAACCTAGCCCTTGTCGTGAGGCGTCGTAGTAGATAACAAAGTCTTTGGAGAAGTCTGGTGGTACCAGCACAGGAGCAGAGGTCAGGCGTCTTTTCAGTTCCTGAAAGCTGTGCTCACATTGTGGAGTCCATTCGAACTTTTTATCTTTCTTGAGGAGTTCGGTTAGAGGTTTAGCAACTTTGGAGAAGTTCTCGACAAAGCGACGGCAATAGCTCGCTAAGCCTAGAAAACTCCGAACTTGCTTGACCGATTCGGGTGGAGTCCAATCAAGGACGGCTTGAACTCGCTCAGGGTTAACTGCAATACCTTTACCAGATATTACATGACCCAGATAGGTCACTTCTAGCAACCAGAATTCACATTTAGAAAATTTGGCATAAAGGCGATGCTCTCGAAGTTTCTGCAACACTAGTCTTAGATGTTCGGCATGTTCTTCCTCGTTCTTGGAGTAGATGAGTATATCATCGAGATAAACTACGACGAATTTATCCAAATACTCCATGAAGATTGAGTTCATTAACCGAGAAAAGGTGGCTGGAGCGTTGGTTAAACCGAAGGACATGACGGTGTACTCGTATTGGCCGTAACGAGTAACAAAGGCCGTTTTAGGAATGTCCCCGTTTCTGATTTTGATTTGATGGTAGCCCAACCTCAAATCCATCTTGGAGAAGACTGAGGATCCAGCGAGCTGATCATACAGATCGTTGATCCTGGGAAGCGGGTATTTGTTCTTGATTGTGACCAAATTGACAGGTCGGTAATCTACAACCATCCGGTCCGTACCATCCTTCTTCTTGACGAATAGGACGGGGCAAGCCCACAGAGATGAACTAGGGCGGATGAAACCCTTTTTCAAGGATTCATCGAGTTGCTTCTTAAGCTCGGCTAGTTCTAGGGGTGCCATCTTATAAGGTCTTCTAGCAATCGGAACGGTTCCTGGAATGAGGTCTATTACGAACTCAACATCCCTATCAGGTGGAACCCCTGGCAATTCCTCTGGAAAGACATCCGGAAAATCACGGACTACCGGAACGTCCTCAAGGTCTGGCAAAGGACTGGCGTTAAGAGAATATAACTGCCGCTTGGCTATTCGGGTCAAGACGTTGACTATCTTTCCCGAAGGATGGGTGAGTTGAACAGTCCTAGAGAAGCAATCAATTTTGGCATGATGAGCTGACATCCAGTCCATACCCAAAATGATATTAATGTCTGAAGATTTAAGGGCTATCAAAGATGCAAGGAAGACAAGTCTATCGACTTGGATTTCATTCCCATAACTTACCCTAGAGGTCTGCCATCTAGACCCAGGGGTAGAGATTTCCATAGTGGACGGCAGATCACAGAATGCAACGTTATGCAAACGAGCATAATTTTCAGATATAAAGGAATGAGAGGCTCCTGTATCGAAAAGAACAGATGCCGGGTGGCAATTAACAAGAAGCGTACCGAGAACGACGTTGGGATCTTCTTGAGCTTCTTCGGCAGAGACACAGTTGACATGGCCACGTGAAGCGGTGACCGGTTTAGCGTGGAACACTTTTCCTGTCGGCTTGCCACGGCCAACAGCTTTAGCAGATTGATTGGGGTTGGTCTGGGGGCACTCACGCATATAGTGACCAGATTCCCCACACTTGAAACAGGTCACGGAACTGGTATGTGGAGGAGCATTATTGATTGGACCCCCATAGGGCTTGGCCGGTGCAGACTGTTGAGCGGGGCGAGGCGCCTGGAAAGATGGCCTCGGTGTGAACCTGGGTGGCAAGGCGGTGTTGGGTACCCACACGCGGCACTTCTGAGGACCAGCACCGGATGAGGAACCCATGTCACGTCCATGCTTGCGTGTTGCGTCATAGTCAGTCTGACCAGTTTCAGCACTCATGGCTTTGTTGACAAGTTTCGAAAAAGATGTGCACTCATGCAGGCGGAGGTCGCGGCGAAGCTCAGGACTAAGGCCCTTACGGAACCTTGCTTGCTTCTTGGCGTCAGTAGACACTTCCTCAGCTGCATATCGGGCGAGCTTACCAAACTCTCTGCTATAGGCATCCACGGAAAGTCGGCCTTGGGTGAAATTGCAAAATTCTTCACGCTTACGGTCCATGAGACCCTCCGGAATGTGATGTTCACGGAAAGCCTCGCTGAACTCAGCCCAAGTAGTGACATGGCCCGCTGGGCGCATAGCTTCATAATTCTCCCACCATAGGCTGGCGGGGCCTTCAAGATGATATGCGGCAAAGGTGACCTTGTCAGCCTCCGCTACCAGCGCGGAACGCAGCTTGTGAGAAATACTGCGAAGCCAGTCATCAGCGTCGAGAGGCTCGACGGAGTGGTGGAACGTGGGTGGATGCAATTTGATAAAATCGCTGGGTGACACCACGTTAGCCCTCTGATGGTGTGCTGTATTCTGTTCAATACGCTCCAACAAACGGTTTGTCTCCCGCTTGTTCCTCTCAGCTTCCATCATCACCTCGGCTAGTGAAGGAGGATGAGGCAGATTTTCATTCCTGGCTTCACTGCCTTCGGCCTGCTCTTGAGAAGCAGGGTTGGCGCGCGTGTTGACCATCCTAGGTAAACAAGCCAATGATTTAGTCAGAATGATAAAATTCCGACATAGGATACATAATGCAAGGAATAACTCGGAATGCAAGATGATCATCCGTATGACATGGTAGATACAGAAACTGCTTCTTTTATTCCATCGTCATACACACCATACAAGGTTTAGTACAGGACCAAACAAAGTACTATTACGGTGAAAAGGGATTACATCTCATCGGAGGCATTCCAAACTCCTATACATTATTTTTCTACAACTCCGGAAAAAGTACAAACTAGGTCATATCCCACGAGTCACGCGGGACGACAGGCGACACAGCTAGTGCGAACTAGGGATACTATCACTAACTCAGACCGATCCGTAGTAGTCCTCGTAGAAGTCACCTCCATAGCCCGGAAGTTCAACATGATCATCCGGAAACAGACGGTCTCGCGGAGCTTGTGGACCATAGGGGCTAGGATGAGGTCTTGGACCAGCAAACGGTGGCCTGCGGGGACCGCGAGGTGGGGTGATGCCTCCTACATCACGCCAAACCATCACGTCTGGCAGAGCAGATCTCACAGGATAGAGATCGCGCATATCTGAAAATCCAGCTTGCACCGCCGGTGCGAACCGAGTCAAAGTGGCCCAGTGGTCAGCACGGGTATTGAAGAGCTCTAACCTTAATGCCCGATTTTCACGGTCCTTATCCTCGAGCATCTCAGCAGTGGTGCGAGTTCGTGAATCCTCCTGAGTGGAATCAGCATATATAGCCTGGAAATATCCTTGTGCTCCCGGAAGTGATCCTGGCATATACCGGAAGTCAGAGTCCCGAAATAACCCAGATCTGACTCGCATAATGGTCATCATGGAGTAGGCGGCATCCTGCACAGCCATCTCGATAGTAACCCCGAGTCCATAGGAGCAGTGAAGAGGCTCAGTGGATCCAGGATAAGATGGAAATATCCTGACAGTGCAGAGATACTGGCTTTGATTAAAGTCTCGGAATTGCTCTTCGACCGTGTACTCAGGATACCAGCGGTATCCAGCCTCAGTCATTACCCTGACCAACTTAGCAGTATGGCCGGGTACATCTAGGCATCGAGTCAGGCGAACCACTTGATTGAGGTCGCGAGTGGCCATCTGAAAGCATAGTTATAATGCAAAGGCATTAGAATTTCTAGCAAAATTTCGGTAGCATAACAGCTGTAAATGCTCAAAAAGGATATTGAGACATTTGACAAAGGATTTCGTACACACCCAACATCATCATATCAAGTTCTGAATCCATTCTAACAACATAATGTGGTAGTAGAACTGAACTAGGCTTGTATCCATCAAACTTATAAGGTACTACTGATTAGTAACACGTGATCCTGATAGAGAGAACAGATCTTAATTCCTTAACCCCCGGTGGAAGAATGGACTGACTCAGATCAGAATGTCATAAGATATAAGGAGTAAAAAGAGCCTTACGTTCCAACCCACAAACAATTCCCCTACATATAACTAAAGAATTTCTAGACTCAACATCGACCAGTTTGGCTTGGAGAACCTACAGGCAGTCCGGCTCTGATGCCAACGCTGTCAGGACCCCGACTCGATGTCACATCGATCTAGCTGGTAACACCTCATATCACTTTGCGGCCTCACGCACGGTATCCCCACGGGTGTCGTCTTACCTTTTTCCCGGGACCGTTTGCGCCTTTTGGCTCATGTATATGATAGTGTCGCTAGCATCCACATGATAAAGAGCCCGGGCTGACATGACTAGTCGTAAACCCAAAGTGGCACAGACTTACAGGGACAGGCATCCATGACCCAGCTTCGAACGTGTCGGTCATCAGCAAGTGGGTCCGGGCTGTAGCACTGGGCTAGCAGGACTCCGGTAAACCGGGCTGTAGCGGGCTAACAGGACTCCGGTACTCAAAGCGTGACATTTCCCCGAAGGGACAGACACAGGAACGAAGAAGGACACATGCCGGCCAGCCTAAGTGTTCCAGAGCAGTAGCAAGCTACCATGGCTCAGCGGTAACACTAGGAGACATTTCCCGGTAAGAGAGGCTACTAAAGATAAACAACTAGATAGTCAGATCCCACACATACCAAGCATTTCAATCATACACACATTATGCTCGATATGTGCAATTACAACGAAGCATCACAACATGACTCTACGACACAAGTACTTTATTTAGGGCTCAGAGAGCCATACATAACATACACACAAAGGTACGGGTCTCACGACCCAACATACAAGTCATACAATCATACAAGCCAACAGCGGAAGTAACTTGTCTGAGTACAGACAACTAGTAAAATAAAAGAGGCTTGGAAAGCCTAGCTATACTACGTGGTTCTTCACAAGCTCAGGGTCACCACCTGGGTCTTTAGCCTACTCGTTGATGTCAACGTCTACATAGAACCCATCAGAAGGGGTTGCAGCGTCTTCTGTAAAAATGTAGATTATAGCAACATGAGTACAAAGGTACTCAGCAAGACTTACATCAAATCCTACATACATGCACAGTATCAAGAAGGGTTGGTGGAGTTATTGCAGCAAGCCAGCTTTGACTCTTGGCTAGACTATCCTACGATACTCCAATTTGAAATAGTTTTGCGCACACGAGTCCACTACTCACCACTTCAATACACTACCGAGGATCCACCTCCGTCTTCCTACGGAAGAGCCATCCTCGGCACTCACACTTATCTTGAGGCTTTTAGTAGTTTCCATTTACTTGTCTATGAACTGTATAGGCAACCAAGTAGTCCTTTACCGCGGACACGGCTATTCGAATAGATCATGTTAACCCTGCAGGGGTGTACTTCTTCATACATGTTTCCACCACTTAGCGTCTGCACACGACATGTGCTCGGCAGACTTCAAGCGAAAGCCGACGTGGGTGTAGACCACGACCTACCTAAACACTTAAGCCTCTAGTCCAGGTTTATCGCCTATTCAGGTTCCATCCGCAGGGAGTCCGGCCGAGGTTTCCCATACGGCCCCGAACGATGTGAACAGGGTTCCCGAGATACCTAACGGGTATTCGGTACACCCGGCCACGTACCTACCGCATCACAGCCCACCCCTACGGTCAGCGTTGTCCACGGCCTCCAGTAGGCTACAAACACCAGAAACTACTTGCAACTCCTGGACAGAGAGCTAGGGTGAATAAGAAGTCGAGCGGGGTCATATTTCAGGGCCCAATGCATGGTAGTAGCTGTATCTTAAATCACGCATACAGATCTCAGTGCTTATGGTCGGCTTCAATGAAACAACCCACCATGTACTCCTACATGGCCTCTCATCGATACCTTTACCAAATCGTGTTCACCACACCACTCTCATTACCGACATAATCATTTCACTCTAGCCCATCACCCAGATGAACCAGACCTGACACGACTCTAAGCATAGCAGGCATAGCAAGGTAGGAACAACACATACATATGGCTCAATCAACTCCTACACATGCTAGTGGGTTTCATCTAGTTACTGTGGCAATGACAGGTCATGTAGAGGAAATGGGTTCAACTACCGTAGCACACAGCAGTTTGAATCGCGTTGTCTTAATGCAGTAAAAGAGAGCAGGAGCGAGAACATGGGATTGTATCGATATGATCAAATGGTTGGTTGCTTGCCTGATGGTTCGTTGCACGGATACGATTCCTCGTTAGGGTAATCACGGTACTCCTCGGGGACAGATCCTGTCGCAAAGGATAACGATACACAGGCATCACCAAACAATGTGCAACAATATGATGCATGCACGAAACATGGCAATATGAGTGTGTTGGGCTAATGCAACTAAAACCAGATGTGTTTGAGCAAATTTGAATCAAAGATTCAAATTCCAAATTCAAATATGGCCTTTTAAAGTGCCTTTTCTTGTTCTGATTGAAACATCAAGTTAACTTGTTTGATCATGCATGAAAATAGTACAGATGGATAGGTTGGATTTTTCTGATCATTTTTCATATATTATTTGTCCAATTTGGAGTTACAGAATAAAAGTTATGAATTTTTGAAGTTTAAATAATATTCTGGAATTTCCTGATTTAAATTAAATTCAGAATATCATTTACTGCGTCAGCCTGACATCACAGTGACATCAGCAGGTCAACAGGGCTGGCTCAGGTCAAACCTGACGTGTGGGGTCCACACGTCAGTGACCAGGGGCTAAGCCCGCGTTGACCCCGGGCTGGTTAGCTTTGACTAACCCCTGGGGCCCACTTGTCAGCGTCAGTAGGTGGTGGATTAGTGGCTAATTAACTAGGCCACGTCAGCTCGCCGGAGTTCTGGCCGGCGGCGACCAACAGTGCGGCGGCGATAGTGGTTTTGGTCGTTTCGGCCACCAAATGGAACGTGGCGACCACCGGAGTGAAGCTGAGGACGACCCGCGGCTCTTGGCGGAGTCCGTTGGGGTCGGGGTGGCCGGAGCTAACGGCGGTGAGCTCGGCTGCGGCCGCCGGGGTTCGGTCGTGCGCGGGATTGGTGCTGGAGCTCGAAGTCGAGCAAAGTGAGGCGCTAGGGATGCTCTACGGGTTCTTGCGAACGTGTTGGACTCGCCGGGGTGACCAAATGGTCACCGGAGCTGCGTCGACGGCGAGCTCGGCGACGGCGGAGGTTCGGCCGAGGTGGGGATGCAGCTACGGTGAGGGAACGAGGGGAAGGAGAGGGGGAAACGGCTCGGGGGCTCACCGCGGTTGCAGTGGGCGTCAAAGCGGGCTCGGGGACGCGCTGGAGATGGCGAATTCGTCGGCGACGGTGGTCGGAGCCCGAAGAGGGGAACGGCGACGTGGCGGCGATGCAGGGCTTCCGGGGACTCGTGGAGCGGTGGGGAGGAAGAGGGAGTTGTGGCGGAGCTTCTGAGCTACTCGGGGGAGCGAGGGGTGGCCGGAGGCAGTGGCTAAGGCGAACGGCGGCGACGGTGTGCTTCGGCCGAGAGCGAGAGAGAGCGAGGGAGAAACGGGGGAGAGTGAGCGAGAGCAGGGGGATCGGGACGGGCTGCGGGCGTCGTCCACGCGGCCAGGAGGGCGTCGGCAAGCAGGAGGTGGCCGCGCGGCCGCGCGCGCGCGAGCACGCAGCAGCTTCGGGGCGTGGGGAGGAAGACGACGGGGAGCTACAGTGCTGGGCTGGCTAGCTGGGCCGAGCTGAACAGGGAGGAGCCCAGGTAAGCTTCTCCCTTTTAGTTTTTTTCTGTTTTCTGTTTTATTTAATATAACTGCAACTTTGTTGAATTAAATAAAATACCTAGGCAACTCCAAAATTCACCAAACTACTCCTGGCTCATAGTTGGATTATTTCCAACATGAAACATTTTAGTTTGGAGATATTTGAGCATTTAAATATTTTATATTATTTTAAATGCCCAAATTCAAATAGTTATGATTTAACTCAAGAACCCTAGGATGGCCTAGAAAAGTGTGCACCATTTTTGGCAGAGGTTCTGAACCAAGGCAAAAATGATGGGCATTTTAGAAGGGCATTTCAGGTTCATTGAAAATTTGTTTTAGTAACCCTAGTTGGTTTCAGAGGGGACTGGGGGTTCTGTCATCCCCATTTCAAGTTTCTGATGAAAGAGTAAACATGATGCAACACTCTAATGCATGACTAGCTAGGGTGTGACACTGCGCCAGGGGAAGGGTGCGGCTGCCCTCTCCCTCCCTCACTATATATAGGGGGAAGGGAGGAGGGGGAGGCGCCCTAGGGTTCCCTAGGGGAGGGGCGGCATCCACAGGGGAAACCCTAGATGGGTTTGGGCGCCCCCACCCCCTAGGAAACTTGCCCCCCAAGCCGGGAGGGGCGGCTGCCCTAGGGGTGGCGCCCCCACCTATCCTGGTTACGTGAGATGGGGTGGGAGGGGCGCTCAGCCCCTTAGTGGGCTGATGTGCCCTCTCCCCTTGGCCCATAAGGCCCCCCAACGCTTGCCGGGGCCTCCGAAACCCATTTCGGACACGCTGGTCATCACCTGGTACCCCCGGAACAATTCCGGACTCCAATACCCTTCGTCCAATATACCGATCTTCACCTCCGGACCATTCCGGAGCTCCTCGTCATGTCTGGGATCTCATCCGGGACTCCGAACAACCTTCGGTAACCACATACTATTTCCCATAACAACTCTAGCGTCACTGAACCTTAAGTGTGTAGACCCTACGGGTTCGGGAACCATGCAGACATGACCGAGACAACTCTCCGGCCAATAACCAACAGCGGGATCTGGATACCCATGTTGGCTCCCACATGTTCCACGATGATCTCATCGGATGAACCACGATGTCGAGGATTCAATCAATTCCGTATACAATTCCCTTTGTCCAGCGGTATTGTACTTGCCCGAGATTCGGTCGTCGGTATCCTGATACCTTGTTCAATCTCATTACCGGCAAGTCTCTTTACTCATTCCATAACACATCATCCCGTGATCAACTCCTTGGTCACATTGTGCACATTATGATGATGTCCCACCGAGTGGGCCCAGAGATACCTCTCCGTTTACACGGAGTGACATATCCCAGTCTCGATTTGTGCCAACCCAACAGACACTTTCGGAAATACCTGTAGTGTACCTTTATAGCCACCCAGTTACGTTGTGACGTTTGGCACACCCAAAGCACTCCTACGGTATCCGGGAGTTGCACAATCTCATGGTCTAAGGAAATGATACTTGACATTAGAAAAGCTTTAGCAAACGAACTACACGATCTTGTGCTAGGCTTAGGATTGGGTCTTGTCCATCACATCATTCTCCTAATGATGTGATCCCGTTATCAACGACATCCAATGTCCATGTTCAGGAAACCGTAACCATCTATTGATCAACGAGCTAGTCAACTAGAGGCTTACTAGGGACATGGTGTTATCTATGTATCCACACATGTATCTAAGTTTCCTATCAATACAATTCTAGCATGGATAATAAACAATTATCATGAACAACGAAATATAATATAATAATAACTAATTTATTATTGCCTCTAGGGAATATTTCCAATAGTCTCCCGCTTGCACTAGAGTCAATAATCTAGTTCACATCGCCATGTGATTAACACTCACAGGTCACATCGCCATGTGACCAACATCCAAAGAGTTTACTAGAGTCAATAACCTAGTTCACATCACTATGTGATTAACACTCAATGAGTTCTGGGTTTGATCATGTTATGCTTGTGAGGGAGGTTGTAGTCAACGGGTCTTGCCATATTCAGATCCCTATGTATTTCACAAAACTTTATGTCATATCGTAGATGTTGCTACCACGTTCCACTTGGAGCTATTCCAAATTGTTGCTCCATTATACGTATCCGGTATCTCTACCGAGAGCTATCCGGATAGGTGTTAAGCTTGCATCGACGTAACTCTTTACGTCGAACTCTTTATCACCTCCATAACTGAGAAACATTTCCTTATTCCTCTAAGGATAATTTTGACCGCTATCTGGCGATCCAGTCCTAGATCACCTTTGTACCCTCTTGCCAGACATGTGGCAAGGCACACATCAGGTGCTGTACTCAGCATGGCATACCGTATAGGGCCTATGACAAGAGCATAGGGGACGACCTTCGTCCTTCCTCTTTCTTCTGCCGTGGTCAATCTTTGAGTCTTACTCAACTTCACACCTTACAACTCAGGGAAGAACCCCTTCTTTGACTGATCTATTTTGAACTCCTTCAAAAACATGTCAAGGTGTGCGTTCTTTGAAAGTATCATCAGGCGTCTTGATCTATCTCTATAGATCTTGATGCCCAATATGTAAGCAGCTTTATCCAGGTCTTCCTTTGAAAAACACTCTTCAAACAACCGTTTATGCTTTCCAGAAATTCTACATTATTTCGGATATACAATATGTCATCCACATATACTTATCAGAAATGTTGTAGTGCTCCCACTCACTTTCTTGTAAATACAAGTTTCTAGCAAACATTGTATAAACCTAAAAGCTTTGATCACTCTATCAAAGCATATATTCTGACTCCGAGATGCTTGATCTAGTCCATAGAAGGATCGCTGGAGCCAGCATACCTTTTAGCATCCTTAGGATCGACAAAACTTTGGTTGTATCACATACAACTCTTTCTTATGAAAACTGGTAAGAAAACTTGTTTTTGACATTCATCTGTCAGATTTCATAATCAAAAAATACAGCTAATGCTAACATGATTCCGACGAACCTAAGCATCGCTACTGGTGAAAAATTCTCATCATAGTCAACTCCTTGAACTTGTGAAAAGACTCTTTCCCACAAGTCGAGCTTCATAGACGGTAACATTACCGCCCACGTCCGTCTTCTTCTTAAAGATCCATTTATCTCAATGGCTCGCTGATCATCGGGCAAGTCCACTAAAGTCCATACTCTATTCTGATACATGGATCCTATCTCGGATTTCATGGCTTCTAACCATTTGTCGGAATACGGGCCCACCATCGCTTCTCCATAGCTCGTAGGTTCATTGTTGTCTAACAACATGATATCTAAGATAGGATTACTGTACCACTCAGGAGTAGTACATATCCTTGTCGACCTACGAGGTTCGATAGCAACTTGATCCAAAGCTTCATGATCACTATCATTAACTTCCTCTTCAACGGACGTAGGCGCCACAGAAAACATCTTTCTGTGTTGCATCACTCTCTGGTTGAAGTAAAGGTTCGACAACCTCATCAAGTTCTATCTTCCTCCCACCCAATTCTTTCGAGAGAAACTCCTTCTCGAGAAAGGACCCGTTCTTAGCGACAAGCAATTTGCCCTCGGATCTGAGATAGAAGGTATACCCAACTGTCACCCTTGGGTATCCTATGAAGATGTGTTTGTCCGCTTTGGGTTCGAGCTTCTCCGGCTGAAGCCCTAAGCATCGCATCCCCAAACATTAAGAAACGACAACTTTGGTTTCTTGCCAAACCAATGTTCATATGACGTCGTCTCAACGGACTTAGATGGTGTCCTATCTAAAGTGAATGCAGCTGTCTCTAACGCATAACCTCAAAATGAAAACGGTAGATTGGTAAGAGACATCATAGATCGCACCATATCTCATAGGGTCCGATTACGACGTCCGGACACACCATTACCTTGTGGTGTTCCAGGTGGCTTCAACTGTGAAACAATTCCACAATGTCTTAAGTGATTGCCAAACTCATAACTCAGAAAATCCCCTTTTGATCAAATCGTAGGAACATGATCTTATTGTTATGATGATTCTTAACTTCACTCTGAAATCGCTTGAACTTTTCAAACATTTCAGACTTGTGCTTCATTAAGTAGATATACCTATATCTACCCAAATCGTCAGTGAAGATGAGAAAATAGCGATATCCACCGCACGCTTCAATTCTCACTGGATCACACGCATCAGCATGCATGATTTCCAACAAGTCACTTGCCCATTTCATTGTACCTGAAAACGGGGTCTTAGTCATCCTGCCCATGAGGCATGGCTCGCATGTGTCAAGTGATTCAAAATCAAGTGACTCCAAACATCCATCGACATGGAGTTTCTTCATGCATCTTATGCCAATATGACCTAAGAGGCAGTGCCACGAGAAAGTGGTACTATCATTATTAACTCTACATCTTTTGGCGTGAACGTGTGTATTACCACGACCGAGATTCAATGAACCATTCACATAGGGTGCATGACCATGAAAGGTATCATTCATGTAAACATAATAACCATTATTCTCTAACTTAAATGAATGACCGTATTGTAATGAACATGATCTAATCAAATTCATGCTCAATGTAGACACCTGATAACATTTATCTAGGTTCAATACTAATCCCGAAGGTAGATGGAGCGTGCGATGGTGATCTTATCAATTTTGGAAACACTTCCAACACACATCGCCACCTCGCCCTTAGCCAGTCTCCGTTTAGTCCGTAGCTTTTGCTTCAAGTCAGCAATAATAGTAACTGAACCGGTATCCAATACCCAGTGCTACCAGGAGTACTAGTAAGGTACACATTAATAACACACATATACTTTGTTGAAGTTGCCAGCCTTCTTATCTACCATGCATTTGGGGTATTTCCGCTACCAGTGACCGTCCCCTTTACAATAGAAGCACTTAGTCTCGGGTTTGGCTTCAACCTTGGGTTCCTTTACTGGAGCGGCAACTGGTTTGCCATTCATGAAGTTTCCCTTCTAGCCCTTGCCCTTCTTGAAACCAGTGGTCTTGTTAAACCATCAACACTTGATGCTCCTTCTTGATTTCTACCTTTTGCGGTCTTAAGCACAGCGAACAACTCCGGGATCAACTCCATCCCTTGCATGTCATAGTTCATCACGAAGATCTAGTAGCTTAGTGATAGTGGCTAGAGAACTCTATCAATCACTATCTTATCTGGAAGTTTAACTCCCACCTGATTTAAGTGATTGTAACACCTAGACATTCTGAGCACATGCTCACTAGCTGAGCTATTCTCCTCCATCTTGTTGGCAAAAGAACTTGTCAGAGGTCTCACACCTCTCAACACGGGCATGAGCCTGAAATCCCAATTTCAGCTCTTGGAACATCTCATATGTTCTATGGCATTCAAAACGTCATTGGAATCCCGATTCTAAGCCGTAAAGTATGGTGCACTAAACTATCAGGTAGTCATCAGAATGTGTCTGTCAGGTGTTCACAACATCCACAGACGACGTTGTAGGGGTTTGCACATCGAGTGGTGCATCAAAGACGTAAGCCTTCTGTGTAGCAGTGAGGACACTCCTCGGACTACGGACCCAGTCCGCATCATTGCTTACAATATCTTTCAACTTAATCTTTCTCTAGGAACGTATTGAAACAGGGAGCTACAACATGAGCTATTTATCTACAGCATATTTGCAAAGACAATTTAGACTATGTTCATGATAATTGAGTTCATCTAATCAAATTATTTAATGAACTCCCACTCAGATAGACATCCCTCTTGTCATCTAAGTGAAACATGATCCGAATCGACTAGGCCATGTCCGATCATCACATGAGACGGACTAGTCATCAGCGGTGAACATCTCATGTTGATCGTATCTTCTATACGACTCATGTTTGACCTTTCGGTCTTCCGTGTTTCGAGGCCATGTCTGTACATGCTAGGCTCGTCAAGTCAACCTAAGTGTTTCGCATGTGTCCCGAGGCCATGTTTGTACATGCTAGGCTCGTCAACACCCATTGTATTCGAACGTTAGAATCTATCACACCCGATCATCACGTGGTGCTTCGAAACGACGAACCTTCACAATGGTGCACAGTTAGGGGGAACACTTTTCTTGAAATTTTAGAGAGGGATCATCTTATTTAAGCTACTGTCGTTCTAAGCAAATAAGATGTAAAACATGATAAACATCACATGCAATCAAATAGTGACATGATATGACCAATATCATTTTGCTCCTTTTGATCTCCATCTTCGGGGCTCCATGATCATCATTGTCACCAGCATGACACCATGATCTCCATCATCGTGTCTTCTTGAAGTTGTCTCGTCATCTATTACTTCTACTACTATGGCTAACGCTTTAGCAATAAAGTAAAGTAATTACATGACGTTTATGTTGACACGCAGGTCATAAATAAATTAAAACAACTCCTATGGCTCACGCCGGTTGTCATACTCATCGACATGCAAGTCGTGATTCCTATTACAAGAACATGATCAATCTCATACATCACATATATCATTCATCACATCCTTTTGGCCATATCACATCACAAGGCATATGCTGCAAAAACAAGTTAGACGTCCTCTAATTGTTGTTGCAAGTTTTTACGTGGCTGCTATAGGTTTCTAGCAAGAACGTTTCTTACCTACGCCAAAACCACAACGTTATATGCCAATTTCTATTTACCCTTCATAAGAACCCTTTTCATCGAATCCGATCCAACTAAAGTGGGAGAGACAGACACCCTCTAGCCACCTTATGCAACTAGTGCATGTCAGTCGCTGGAACCAGTCTCACGTAAGAGTACGTGTAAGGTCGGTCCGGGCCGCTTCATCCCACAATGCCGCCGAATCAAGATAAGACTAGCAACGGCAAGTAAATTGACAAAATCGACGCCCACAACTGCTTTGTGTTCTACTCGTGCATAGAAACTACGCATAGACCTAGCTCATGATGCCACTATTGGGGATTGTAGCAGAAATTCAAAATTTTCTACGCATCACCAAGATCAATCTATGGAGTAATCTAGAAATGAGGGGAAGGAGAGTGCATCTACATACCCTTGTAGATCGCTAAGCGGAAGCGTTCAAGTGAACGGGGTTGATGGAGTCGTACTCGTCGTGATCCAAATCACCGATGATCCTAGCGCCGAACGGACGGCACCTCCGCGTTCAACACACGTACGGTTGGGAGACATCTCCTCCTTCTTGATCCAGCAAGGTGAGAGGAGAAGTTGAGGGAAAATTCCGACAACACGACGGCGTGGTGGTGATGGAGCTCGTGGTTCTCCGGCAGGGCTTCGCCAAGCACTACGGAGGAGGATGAGGTGTTGGAGGAGGAAGAGGGCTGCGCCAGGGGAAGGGTGCGGCTGCCCTCTCTCTCCCTCACTATATATAGGGGGAAGGGAGGAGGGGGAGGCGCCCTAGGGTTCCCTAGGGGAGGGGCGGCAGCCTCAGGGGAAACCCGATGGGTTTGGGCGCCCCCACCCCCTAGGAAACTTGCCCCCCCCAAGCCGGGAGGGGCGGCTGCCCTAGGGGTGGCGCCCCCACCTCTCCTGGTTATGTGAGATGGGGTGGGAGGGGCTCTCAGCCCCTTAGTGGGCTGATGTGCCCTCTCCCCTTGGCCCATAAGGTCCCCCAATGCTTGCCGGGGCCTCCGAAACCCATTTCGGACACGCTGGTCATCACCTGGTACCCCCGGAACAATTCCGGACTCCAATACCCTTCCTCCAATATACCGATCATCACCTCCGGACCATTCCGGAGCTCCTCGTCATGTCTGGGATCTCATCCGGGACTCCGAACAACCTTCGGTAACCACATACTATTTCCCATAACAACTCTAGCATCACCGAACCTTAAGTGTGTAGACCCTACGGGTTCGGGAACCATGCAGACATGACCAAGACAACTCTCCGGCCAATAACCAACAGCGGGATCTGGCTACCCATGTTGGCTCCCACATGTTCCATGATGATCTCATTGGATGAACCACGATGTCGAGGATTCAATCAATTCTGTATACAATTCCCTTTGTCCAGCGGTATTGTACTTGCCCGAGATTCGGTCGTCGGTATCCCGATACCTTGTTCAATCTCGTTACCGGCAAGTCTATTTACTCATTCCATAACACATCATCCTGTGATCAACTCCTTGGTCACATTGTGCACATTATGATGATGTCCTACCGAGTGAGCCCAGAGATACCTCTCCATTTACATGGAGTGACAAATCCCAGTCTCGATTCGTGCCAACCCAACAGACACTTTCGGAAATATCTGTAGTGTACCTTTATAGCCACCCAGTTACGTTGTGACGTTTGGCACACCCAAAGCACTCCTACGGTATCCGGGAGTTGCACAATCTCATGGTCTAAGGAAATGATACTTGACATTAGAAAAGCTTTAGCAAACGAACTACACGATCTTGTGCTAGGCTTAGGATTGGGTCTTGTCCATCACATCATTCTCCTAATGATGTGATCCCGTTATCAACGACATCCAATGTCCATGGTCAGGAAACCGTAACCATCTATTGATCAACGAGCTAGTCAACTAGAGGCTTACTAGGGACATGGTGTTATCTATGTATCCACACATGTATCTGAGTTTCCTATCAATACAATTCTAGCATGGATAATAAACGATTATCATGAACAATGAAATATAATATAATAATAACTAATTTATTATTGCCTCTAGGGCATATTTCCAACATTATATGCATTATTGTTGATCTGACAAAAGAACCCATATTGCCTTGTCTTCTCCTATTTATTGAATGCTTGCAGATTATAGCTTAGTCCAATGCACGTGCACTATTATTATTATCCACATCGTTCGGCCATGCAAGTGAAAGGCAGTAATGATGATTATATGATGAGCTTATTGAGATGAGAAAATCTGGTATGAACTCGACCTCTCTTGTTTTTGTAAATATGATTAGTTCATCGTTCCTGATTCAGCCTATATTGAATAAACATGTTTGCAATGACAACTAGAGATCATAGTTTCTTGTGCTATGCTTGATTAGCTAGGAGCTTATAATGGTTTACCTTGCGTGCCAACATGCTATTAAAATGGTTGTGATGTGGTATGATAGGGTGGTATCCTCCTCTGAATGATTTAAGTGACTTGACTTGGCACATGTTCACGCATGTAGTTGAAACAAAATCAACATAGCCTTCACGATATTTATGTTCATGGTGGATTATATCCTACTCATGCTTGCATTCGGTGTTGATTAATTTTAATGCATGTTCATGACTGTTGCCGCTCTCTAGCTGGTCGCTTCCCAGTCTTTTGCTAGTCTTCACCTGTACTAAGCAGGAATACTGCTTGTGCATCCAACTCCATAAACCCCAAAGTTGTTCCACACGAGTCCACCATACCTACCTATATACTGTATCTACCTGCCGTTCCAAGTAAATTTGTATGTGTCAAACTCTAAACCTTCAAATAAATATCCTGTTTAGTATGCTCGAATAGCTCATGTATCAACTAGGGCTGTCTGTATCTTCCATGTTAGGCGGGTTACTCTCAAGAGGAGTGGACTCCGCTCCTCACTCACGAGAAAATGGCTGGTCACCGGGATGCCCAGTCCCATCCTTTATGCAAATCAAATCAAAATAATTGCAAACAAAACTCCCCCTGGGACTCTTGTCAGTTGGAGGCACTTGTTGTTTCGAGCAAGCCATGGATTGATGCTTGTTGGTGGAGGGGGAGTATAAACTTTACCATTCTGTTTGGGAACCGCCTATAATGTGTGTACCATGGAAGATATCACCATCTCTTGGTTGTTATGTTGACAATGAAAGTATACCGCTCAAAATGTTATTCACCTCTATTTCAAAACCGAGCTCTGGCACCTCTACAACCCCCTGCTTCCCTCTACGAAGGGCCTATCTATTTACTTTCATGTTGAGTCATCATCTTCTTATTAAAAAGCACCAGTTGGAGAGCACCGCTGTCATTTGCATTCATTACTGTTAGTTTACATTGAGTATGACTTGACTGGATCTCTTTTACCATGAATTACAATGTCCAGTCAGTCCTTGATCTTTAAAGGTGCTCTGCATTTATGTTTTACGGTCTCAGAAAGGGCTAGCGAGATACCATCTTGTTATATCATATTATGATTGTTTTGAGAAAGTGTTGTCATCCGACATTTATTATTATTTCTCGCTAGTTGATTATGCCATTGATATGAGTAAACTTGAGACCTAAGCGTTATTGTGAATGTGGTTAGTCATAATCTTTGCTGAAAACTTGAATGATGGCTTTACATATTTACAACAACAAGAGCAAACAGAGTTTGTAAAAGTTTTTCTTTATCACTTTCAGTTTATCAACTGAATTGCTTAAGGACAAGCAAAGGTTTAAGCTTGGGGGAGTTGATACGTCTCCGTCGTATCTACTTTTCCAAACACTTTTTCTCTTGTTTTGGACTCTAACTTGCATGATTTGAATGGAACTAACCCGGACTGACGCTGTTTTCAGCATAATTGCTATGGTGTTATTTATGTGCAGAAAGAAAAGTTCTCGGAATGACCTGAAACTTCATGGAACATATATTTGGAAATAATAAAAAAAATCCTTGCAAAAGATGAAGACCAGGGGGCCCACCACCTGTCCACGAGGGTGGGGGCGCGCCCCCTACCTCGTGGGCCCCTTGGAGATCCTCCGACCTCAAGTCCAACTCTATATATTTGCTTTCGGGGAGAAAAAATCAGAGAGAAGAATTCATCTTGTTTTACGATATGGAGCCGCCACCAAGCCCTAAAACCTCTCGAGAGGGCTGATCTGGAGTCCGTTCGGGGCTCCGGAGAGGGGAACCTTTCGCCATCGTCATCATCAACCATCCTCCATCACCAATTTCATGATGCTCACCGCCGTGCGTGAGTAATTCCATCGTAGGCTTGCTGGACGGTGATGGGTTGGATGAGATCGATCATGTAATCGAGTTAGTTTTGTTAGGATTTGATCCCTAGTATCCACTATGTTCTGAGATTGATGTTGCTATGACTTTGCTATGCTTAATGCTTGTCACTAGGGCCCGAGTGCCATGATTTCAGATCTGAACCTATTATGTTTTCATCAATACATGAGAGTTCTTGATCCTATCTTGCAAGTCTATAGTCACCTATTATGTGTTATGATCCGTAAACCCCGAAGTGACAATAATCGGGATACTTACCGGTGATGACCGTAGTTTGAGGAGTTCATGTATTCACTATGAGTTAATGCTTTGGTCCGGTACTCTATTAAAAGGAGGCCTTAATATCCCTTAGTTTCCGTTAGGACCCCGTTGCCACGGGAGGGTAGGACAAAAGATGTCATGCAAGTTCTTTTCCATAAACATGTATGACTATATTCGGAATACATGCCTACATTACATTGATGAACTGGAGCTAGTTCTATGTCACCCTATGTTATGATTGTTACATGATGAACCGCATCCGGCATAATTCTCCATCACTGATCCATGGCCTACGAGCTTTCCATATATTGTTCTTCGCTTATTTACTTTTCCGTTGCTATTGCTATCATCACTACAAAATACCAAAAACATTACTTTTGCTACCATTACAACTACTATCATATTACTTTGCTACTAAACACATTGCTGCAGATATGAAGTTTCCAGTGGTGGTTGAATTGACAACTCAGCTACTAATACTTGAGAATATTCTTTGGCTCCCCTTGTGTCGAATCAATAAATTTGGGTTGAATACTCTACCCTCGAAAAATGTTGCGATCCCCTATACTTGTGGGTTATCAAGACTATTTTCTGGCGCTGTTGCTGTGGAGCATAGCTCTATTCTTTGAGTCACTTGGGATTTATATCTGCTTATCATTATGAAAAACTTGAAAGATCCAAGAACCAAGATTTATCCCTCAACTACGAGGGGAGGTAAGGAACTGCCATCTACCTCTGCACTTGATTCACCTTCTGTTTTGAGTAAGCTTGCGACACCTAAACCTGCTTCTGCTATTCGTTCTGATATGTCGGATGTTATTGATGATGCCACTTCTGCTATGCATGATACTTATGATGAAACTACTTCTATGCTTGACACTACTGTGCCACTTGGTGAATTTCTTGATGAACAACTTGCTAGGGTTAGAGAGAATGAAAATATTGAATCTGATAATATTGATGAAAGTGATGATGAAGACTCACCTGTTATTCCTGAGGGTTATGTTTTTGAAAAAGAAGCTGCTTTAGCTACTTTAGCTTGCAAAGATAGATATGAACTCAAGAGGTTATTACTAAATGGAAGCAGCAATCTCTTAATGCTAGAATGAAACCTGACCCTGCTTTTGCTACTTCACCTATCTATGTTACTGATAAGGATTATGAATTCTCTGTTGATCCTAATATAATTACTTTGGTTGAATCTGATCCTTTTCATGGCTATGAATCTGAAACTGTTGTGGCACATATTACTAAATTAAATGATATAGCCACCCTGTTCACTAATGATGAGAGAACTCGTTACTTTTATATCCTTAAAATATTTCCGTTCTCATTAAAGGGTGATGCTAAGATGTGGTTTAATTCTCTTGATCCTGGTTGTGTGCGTAGTCCCCAGGATATGATTTATTGCTTCTCTGCTAAATATTTCCCTGCTCATAAGAAACAAGCTGCTTTAAGGGTGAATCATGCTTTTAACGAAGCATGCTTGTTGTCGATGTCAAAACCAGAGGATCTCGGGTTGGGGGTCCCGAACTGTGCGTCTAAGGCGGATGGTAAGAGGAGGCAGGGGACACGATGTTTTACCCAGGTTCGGGCCCTCTTGATGGAGGTAAAACCCTACGTCCTACTTGATTAATATTGATGATATGGGTAGTACAAGAGTAGATCTACCACGAGATCAAAGAGGCTAAACCCTAGAAGCTAGCCTATGGTATGATTGTATGTTGTCCTACGGACTAAAACCCTCTGGTTTATATAGACACTGGAAAGGGCTAGGGTTACAAAAGGTTGGTTACAAAGGAGGAGATATATATATCTGTATTTCCTAGCTTGCCTTCCACGCCAAGTAGAGTCCCATCTGGACACGAGACGAAGTTTTCAATCTTGTATCTTCATAGTCTAACAGTCCGGCCAAAGGATATAGTCCGGCTGTTCGGAGACCCCCTAATCCAGGACTCCCTCAGTAGCCTCTGAACCAGGCTTCAATGATGATGAGTCCGACGCGCAGTATTGTCTTCGGCATTGCAAGGCGGGTTCCTCCTCCGAATACACCACAGAAAAATTTGAATACAAGGATAGTGTCCGACCGTGCAAAATAAGTTCCACATTCCACCGTAGAGAGAATAATATTTCCAGAAATCTAATTTTCTGACTTGTTTTGGCAACATGACATTATGCCATGGCCCGGTGATTATTCGAACCGTTTCCTTTAACTAGCCCCGCCCATAACGCGAGGCAGTTTTTTGACACGTCTTGTCAAAGCAGAGATCGTGTCCCCCTTATCACGGGATTCTCATCAATACGGGTGTGGGTAACCCAACCGCGCCATCGATTAAGGCGCTTGGGGATAAGCGAGTTTTACCAGGCTAGTGGGGGCGCATAGTTTCGGCCACCCATATGAAGGGACAAGGATTCACCTTTTCATCCACGCCTTCTTCCTCCTTTGCTCATCCATTTTCGCGCACTCGAGCTCCAGCGCCCAAGTCCGCATTTCCCACCTCAACCTTCTCCAACCATGTCCGGAGCGGGAGGCAGGTGGATGGTCTCCTCCGTCATGGAGGGACACATCAAGAAGCTGAGGAGAGCCGGATACCTGCCGACGACATCGCGCACCGGCTCCCAGATGAGGGGCAGCTCATCCCCACCCGCAGGCCCCATGAGAGGGTAGTGTTCCTTACCCATTTCCTCCGCGGACTGGGATTCCCTCTCCACCCATTCATCCGAGGGCTCATGTTCTACTACGGCCTGGATTTCCACGATCTGGCCTGAACTTCATCCTCAACATCTCGGCGTTTATCATCGTGTGCGAGGACTTCCTCCGCATCAAGCCCCACTTCGGCTTATGGCTGAAGACCTTCAATGTCAAGCCGAAGGTAGTGAGCGACTGCCAGGCGGAGTGCGGAGGCGCCATGGTGGGCAAGATGCCCAGCGTCACATGGCTCGAGGGCTCCTTCGTGGAGACCATAAAGGGGTGGCAATCGGGGTGGTTCTACATCACCGAGCCGTGTGACCCTAAATGGGCAGCGGCCCCCGAGTTCCGATCTGGCATCCCCACGCGGCTCACCTCCTGGCAAGAGAAGGGCCTGTCCTGGGGTAGTTCGGGAGAGCTGACCGGACTCCAAACATGTATTCAAAACATGGTGAACAAAAAGCTCAAACTCGTCAACGTAGTCCAGGTCATGCTCATCCGCCGGATCCTCCCGTGCCAACAACGGGCTTTCAACTTGTGGGAGTTCGACCCGGCCCAGCACCGAACTCTGAACAGGCTCTTCGACACAACACACGAGGATGCCTGGAAGGTGCTATTCAAGGGTGCCGAGGTTCCCCCTCCCACTACCGAGGATCGTGGATTCAGCGTGAAGCGCCAAGCCAGCGCGGTAAGCTGTTTTACCTCTTACAGGATACTTGTTTTTCATAGTTTGACTCTATGTGGGATCGAAGCTCCCGTACCTTTGACAGGACTAGCAGGAGACGGCCGGACAGATCGATTGTCCGGCTCCTTTGCCCGAAGGCCCAGCAGACGCTCTCCTGACGAAGATGCTGACTCCGGCTCCTTACAAGGTGCCAGAGAAGACCAAGAAGGCCAAGGAAACCTGAAAGAGTTCCCGGCGCCAAGCAGTATCGGACTCATCGCCCGATAACTCCGCGACGCACTCCTTCCCCGAAGACGAGGAGGAAGATGAAGATGCTCCCCCTCCAACCGGGGGAGACAAGAAAAGGAAGGCCGCCCCAACTGGGGAGGCCGAAGGGTCCAAGAAGGGGAGCACTCTCCTTCCGGACTACTCCACCACCGCCGCCGTAGGCGGAGACGAGTGGCTGCTCAGGGACAAGCCCCTGGCGAAGTCGTAAGTATTCGGATGCTAGAGCAACTCATAGCATACCTTTGTCGCACTGCCTTTCCTAACGCCGAACTATGACTATGCAGACCGCCACGAGCCCGTATCGATGTATCGTCGGACGGCTCGCTGGGTTCGTCGGATATGGATAGCGATCCACTTCCGACCGCCACCTCCCCTGGCCCTACGGACAATGCCGAGGTATTGTCTCAAGAGGCACCGGGTCGAGGGGAGACAGTCCCGGAGGCGCCTCAAGGCGACCTTCTGGACTCCGGGAGCAGAGGGAGCAAAGCCCCCGAGGGCTCCGAGTTCGGCCCTTAGCCGAACACCGCGCCGGAACCTCCAGTGGTTCCGGACTCGAGCAGGCGGCCTCCTTCCAAGAGGGGCAAGACTCCTATGCCGGTGACCTCTGTCCATCCAGAGGCACCGGACAATCTGCCGGGAGCGCTTCGCAACGCTTCCATAGACGAAGAGCACTGCACTATTATGAGTGCGGTGATCGAGAAGGTTCAGTCCGCCAAAAGCGGACTGACTGAAGCCTGTGCCAGCCTTCTAACAGGCTTTGAGGTGAGTATTTAAAATATACGAAAATATTACCACATAGACAGTAGCCCCAGATGCTCTGTTCGGTGTTCACAAAGAAAAGCCGAACAGAGGATCAAACAATATCGCAGGAGTCTAATATAAGTATGTCTATATGCGTATGCAGGCTTCACTGCTGGCCTCTGCCGCACTGACTGCGGAGGTCGCCGTACTGAAGCAGGACCTGAAAGGGTCCAAGGAAGAGCTCGGCCTTGCCAAGAGGCAGCTGAAGGAGAACAAAGGTAAGTAGTACCTGGTCTGTGGATATAAAAAGAATGCGACTGCAAAATGATAGGATTATCATGAATTTGCCAGGGGCCACGACCGAAGTGGTGACCCTAAAGCAAGCGCTGTCCGAGGCCGAAGATAAAGAGGCCAAGGAGCGCACCGAGCGGGAAAGGCAAGAGGCTCGGGTGGGCGAGGTGCAGCAAGAGCTCCAAGCTCTCGTGACGAAGCACGAGGCATTGGAGCTTGACTCGAAGACGTGAGAGTCTGAGCTTGCCGCGGCCCTCGAGAGCACGACGAGTGCCAAGGCCGAAGCCCAAAAGGCCCTCCAGGAGATTGACGCAATGAAGAAAATAGTGGTGGGTAAGGCATTCTATATGCAAAGCAAGCATGTGAGAGTAAACTACCTATTACTTACCCAAATCCGGAGCTCTCCAGGAGCATTCACAGATTTGCCCCGCAGCGTGTCGGATGCCGCACAGTTTTACCAGGCCGAGGAGGGAAGCTCAACGGAGAAGTTGTTCTGGTCTCAGTATACTGGGACCGAACACCCGATGCCTCTGAGCGACCAGCTAAAGCAGCTGGTCGAGCAACACAAGGCGGCCGAACATGCCATGAAGGGCCTTATAGTCCGCTTGTGGCCTGGCGACGCCCTTCCGAACAGCTACTTTGGCCTGGTGAGGCGGCTTGTGGATGCCTACCCACGGCTGGAAGTCGTCAAGCGGTCCATCTGCATCGAAGGTGCACGCCGGGCTTTCGCCCGTGTGAAGGTGCAATGGGCCAAGCTAGGCGCCGTGAAGCTGATCAAGGAAGGACCGCCGCAGGGCAAGGAGCATCGCACCCCCGAAATTTATTATGAGGGTGTCCTGAAGGGTGACCGTCTTGTAGCGGACAAATGTCCAAAGGATGTTAATATTTGAGTAAACTTTCTCGTGTGATCATGTATGATGAAAACTTGTTTCATATGCGCTATGCAACGCTTGTTTGAATTTAAAATATTACCTTCTATTTGGCTGTTTATCCAATCTGAGAGATGGCTAGTCCTCGGCTTCTGCCCCCATGCCGCAAGTGCTGGGGTGTTCGGGATAAACCTGAGCACTCTTGTTCCCATTTTTTGGGTCCTTCGAGGGAGGTGCTCAGCACAGCGAACAAGGCAACCGAACTAATAATGCTTTATCACTCTCACTTAGCCATAGAATTCTATAATTTCAAATTTCGGCGAAGCCCTTGGTATTCGGAAGGCCGAATTCGTGGCGCGATACACACCTTTAAGCCGGACAGGACCGGCTCCTCTCTCTAAGCGGCATAAGTCTTTAGGGACTCGAAACCTCGCTGAACAGCGACCAGTCTCTCGCCTTATCATGACAGTCAGTTTTAGCTTTCTCTACTGAGGTTCTTAGCCCAGCAGAACCGAGGCACAATCGTAGTAGTTCTCCTAGTGCTACCTTAGCCGATAGAGCGGAACGTAAGGTATCAAAACATAGGAGCCGGGCAAACCCAACATTTTACCAAAGACATGATTCGGAGCTGGTGCATATAATGCTATAAGTTCGGGGTGCCGCACTTGTGAAAGTGTTCGGGCTTCTCACACCATATTGTGGGGTATTTAAGCCTCTGGTGTATTGGCCGTACCAAAGTGTACGGTTGCAAGGCGTCATTAATGAACACACACACACACACACACACATATATATATATATATAAGAAGAATGCAATAATAGTCTTAATGCTATGCATTGTTTATTCAAAAAAGGTGCGTTAAAGCAGAATGATACAGATAGTGCGATAAGCAAAAAGTAGGATTATGTCCCTTCCAAGGGCAAGCTGAGGAATAGTATTAAAGCAAATATTTCACTCCTTATCGTAATCCACCTGGGAGTTCCGTGGTGTGACGCAGCTTTCTGCCTCCTTGGTTGCTGCATCATGTGTTCGACAATCATGTTGCCGGATAGGGTTTTCAGAGATTAAAGTCCTGAAAGAGAGAAAAATAACAAAGCGGGAAGCCCCTAGTGTGGTTTAAGCCGCGTCTTGGGGCGTGCCGTAATCGTGCCCCCTCCCTACCTGTGCCCATGGTATTTTTAATGCGTAATTATGTACGCGTGGCATGATTTTCGCCGTGTGGCTTGGGCCGGGGTGGGGGCCGCATTGCTATGCGAGCTCGGGACGTGCCAGGCGGTCCTGTTGCCGGTTACTCCGGGTGTGCTTGAAGGTGTCCAGGTCCTTAAACGCCGAACTAGTGGATTGCCTTAAGAGGCTGCTTTGCGCTTCCGCTGCGAGGGCCGTAGTGTGCTCCTCCGTTTGGAGAGAGCGCTCTGTGTTTCCATTAACTGTAATGACCCCCCGAGGTCCTGGAATCTTGAGCTTGAGGTATGCATAATGCGGTACCACATTGAATCTCGCAAATGCGGTTCGCCCGAGCAATGCATGATAACCACTGTGGAACGGGACTATGTCGAAGATTAACTCTTCGCTTTGGAACTTATCCGGAGATCCGAAGACCACTTCCAGTGTGACTGAGCCTGTGCAGTGGGCCTCTACACCTGGTATGATGCCTTTAAAGGTCGTTTTTGTGGGTTTGATCCTTGAGGGGTCTATACCCATTTTGCACATTGTGTCCTGGTAAAGCAGGTTCAGGCAGCAGCGGCTATCCATAAGGACTCGAGTGAGGTGAAATCCGTCAATGATTGGGTCTAGGACCAGTGCGGCAAATCCTCCATGACGGATACTAGTGGGGTGTTCCCTGTGATCGAAGGTGATCGGACAGGAGGACCATGGGTTGAACTTTGGGGCGACTGGCTCCAACACATATATGTCCCTGAGCGCACGCTTCCGCTCCCTCTTGGGGATGTGGGTTGCGTATATCATGTTCACCATCCGCACTTGTGGGGGGGAACCTCTTCTGTCCTCCGGTATTCGGCTGTCGGGGCTCCTCCTCGTCATCGCTATGTGGCCCCTTATTTTTGTTTTCGGCAATTAACTTGCCGTCCTGCTTGAACACCCAACAATCCTTATTGGCTGGCTTGTCGGGGGTGCCGTGTATTTGACACGAGCGATCGAGTATACGGTCCAAACTGGACGGGCCCGGAGTGCTTTGTTTGAATGGCTTTTTTCGCTGACCGGGTTTAGAGCCTTTGAATCCGGCATTGACTGCCCTATCCTCAGTATTATCGTTGTTAATGCGGCGCTTATGTTTGTTGCGACGTGACCTATTATTGCCGTCCTTGGTATCTGAAGTACCATGGTTCTTTGATATGGTATTACTGCGAGCCAGCCAGCTATCTTCTCCCGCACAAAAGCGGGTCATGAGTGTCGTGAGGGCTGCCATAGATTTCGGCTTTTCCTGACCAAGGTGCTGGGCTAGCCACTCGTCGCTGATGTTGTGCTTGAAAGCTGCTAGGGCCTCTACGTCTGGACAGTCGACGATTTGATTTTTCTTTGTTAGGAACCTTGTCCAGAATTGCCTGGCCGATTCCTCTGGTTGCTGAATTATGTGGCTCAAGTCATCGGCATCTGGTGGTCACACATAAGTGCCCTGAAAGTTGTCGAGGAATGCGACTGGTCCTTTGAGTTTGAGTGGGAGGTATTTAATGGCGTGTAGATCATCACCACGTGCCATGTGGATATGCAGGAGGAAATCCTCGATCCATACCGCAGGATCTGTTGTATCGTCGTATGATTCTATATTTACGGGTTTAAAACCCTCTGGGATTTGATGATCCATTTCTTCGTCTGTGAAGCATAAGGGGTGTGCGGCGCCTCTGTACTGGGCAATGTCGCGACGCAGCTCCAATGAGTCTTGCCCGCTGTGCTCGGCCCGGCCGGAATTACTTTTACTATATCCGGCATGACGGTTATCATCTCGCGTGGTGGCGCACCCTCGTGGTCCGTAGATCAATCTTGCATGTTTTGATTTGTCCTCCAATACGTCTCACAGGTCTGGCGTATTTCCCCATGCCTTTTTATTTGAATGGCGTCAGGGTGCGGGCTGAGCTTTTGGCTAGAGTGCCTCTCTGTCACGACCGCAGGGTGGCCGATCAGCCGCATCGTACGCTTCTTCCTCCAGTCGGGGTAGCAACCTGCATTTTGGGTAATTCATGGAGGGGCGTTCGAGTTTATATTCCTCGGCCGCCAGGACTTTAGTCCATCTGTCAGCTACAGATCTTGATCATCTTGAAGCTGCTGCTGCTTTTTCTTAAGGCTATTTGCCGTGGCTATAAGCCGGCGCTTGAAGCGCTCTTGTTCGACGGGATCCTCTTGCATGATGAATTCGTCATCGTCGAGGCTTGCCTCGTCTTCGGAGGGAGGCGTGTAATTATCATCCTCCTCGTCTGCCGCTCTCTCAGGAGGGCTGGCCTCTCCATCCTCCTGCCCTAAATCGTGCTGGAGGGGTTTATTGCCATCTTTGGCACTATCCGGAGTGCTATTATCTCCTGTGCCGGTATCACCACTTTTGCTTTAGCGGGACTTAGAGTGGCGCCGCTGACGTTGGCGATTGGGTTGCTTCTTGGAGGGGTCATCCTCCGTTGTCTCGTCGCCATTGCCTTCTTTGGGTGTGTCCACCATGTATATATCGTATGATGAGGTGGCTGTCCAGTGCCCTGTGGGCAGTGGTTCCTCTTCGTATCCCGCATCGTCGTCCATACCGTCGATGTCTTCGGAGTCGAAGTTGAGCATGTCGGTTAAGTCGTCGATAGTGGATACTAAGTGGGTGGTGGGTGGGCAGCGAATTTCTTCGTCGTCTGCATCCCAATCATGCCGGACATAGTTCGGCCAGGATCCTCCTGACAAGGAGAGAGACCTTAATGAGCTCAGTATGTCGCCAAAGGGCGAGTGCTGAAAAATATCCACGGAGGTAAACTCCATGATCGGCGCCCAATCGGATTCGCTAGGAATAGGCGCAGGCGGTTCAGAGTCCGTGGCCGGAGAAGGATTCGGCAGTTTGACAACACGGCCCTCGTGCAGGGTAAGGTTGATGTTTGGCTCGATCGCCGCTGAGGATAAGGCCTCTGTGGTGGGGTCCATCCACCCGTCCATGGATGGCGCAACTGGCTCCGAATTGAGGGTCAGAGCGGCTACCGGTGCGATCTTGTGAACACTGTCCGACGGTAGAGCTAAATCATACTCATCGTGACCGTGTGACGCACAAGGCAGGGGCTTGAATCCGTCGAAGATCAAGTCTCCGCGGATATCGTCCGTGTAGTTTAAGCTTCCAAACCTGACCTGGTGGCCAGGGGCGTAACTTTCGATCTGCTCCAGATGGCCAAGCGAATTGGCCCGCAGTGCAAAGCCGCCGAATACAAAAATCTGTCCGGGGAGAAAAGTCTCACCCTGGACTGCATCGCTATCGATGATCATAGGAGCCATCAAGCCTAACGGCGACGACACAGAGGAACTCTCAATGAAAGCACCAATGTTGGTGTCAAAACCGGCGGATCTCGGGTAGGGGGTCCCGAACTGTGCGTCTAAGGCGGATGGTAACAGGAGGCAGGGGACACGATGTTTTACCCAGGTTCGGGCCCTCTTGATGGAGGTAAAACCCTACGTCCTGCTTGATTAATATTGATGATATGGGTAGTACAAGAGTAGATCTGCCACGAGATCAGAGAGGCTAAAACCCTAGAAGCTAGCCTATGGTATGATAGTATGTTGTCCTACGGACTAAAACCCTCCGGTTTATATAGACACCGGAAAGGGCTAGGGTTACACAAGGTCGGTTACAAAGGAGGAGATATATATATCCGTATTGCCTAGCTTGCCTTCCATGCCAAGTAGAGTCCCATCCGGACACGAGACGAAGTCTTCAATCTTGTATCTTCATAGTCTAACAGACCTGCGAAAGGATATAGTCCGGCTGTCCGGAGACCCACTAATCCATGACTGTCAGGTCGTAGGTGCGACATATGCCAACGGGTGGCTTATCATTGTGGGACCCAGTAAGACGTCGCCGGTGCCTGGAAACAGGATGAGGCGAAGACATGCACGCCGGCGAATCTTACCCAGCTTTGGGGCTCTCTGTGGAGATAACACCCCTACTGCTGCTCTGCAGGGTCTCAGCATGATCACTAGATGGACAAGTAGCTACAGAATGCTCCTTGAGCTGTTCGGTGGGAGGAGGAAGAAGGGCACGGCTAGCTTGCTTCTTCTCCTTGTGTGGTGTCTAAAACTAGCTGGGGGTCCAACCCTTTGCATGGGTGCCCCGGGGGGTTTATATAGGCCTACCCCCCGGGGGTACAATGGTAATCCGACTGGGCACGGGGCCTAGCCGTTTGTGACTGCGCTCGCCGGTTTCTGTGCCAGCCGCTGGGGCCCGCCGACTGGTGGGTCCCACCGGCTGCCGGCTCCTCGGTCGACAGGAAGGCCCCACTGTCCAGGACCTGGTCGGCGGCTGGTTACTATTGCTCTATCTTGGTGACGAGGGCTTCGCCGAGGTAAGCATGGCTACAGTGCTGCCGTCCGGCGGGTGACCACTGTAGCCTCACCACGTCTTGTCTCCTTAATGGGGCGTCTCCTTCGAGGGGGTGGCAAGCCGGCTGGAGAGAGCCTGCTCCGTCTCGGGCCGACTGGGGGAGGCCAGGCCGCCTTCAGGTGTCTCTTTGCCTGAAGGGGCCCACCGCCCGTGGGCCGTACTGGTAACCCGTCATGGATGACATCAGGGTCGGTGTGGCAACAGTGCCGCGCCGGACGGGTCATGGCCACCCGTACGGCACACTGTGCCAGGCACGCTCCGGGATTCAGGGATGGCAGGCTTCACTGTAGCCGCGCCCCGTCACATCGCCGCTAGGTGGATGCAAACTTTGAGGGTACGGTCTCGACCGCTTTATGGGAGCCGGCTTCTTGGAGTTGGCTTCCTCGCGGCCGGCTTCTCGAAGTAGGCCCTCCCATGGCTTTCTTCATGAGGGCTAAAGTCGGGCCGCCTTCCGAAAGCCGGCCTGGGTGACAGCCAGCAAGGGGAAGGAGGCCCCATGTCTTGGATTCTTGAGAGCCGGACGGGCTCGTAATTTTTTCAGAAGGGCCAGGGGAAGCCGGCTAGGCTACCCATGGCTATTTACTCCGACAGTAGGCCCCGAAGCTGATCGAGCTTCGAGGCGGACAAAGGGACGAGAAGCTTGGTCAGCTTCCTACCCTGAAGAGCCGGCTTTGCTGGTGTATGCCGATTTCGGGGAGCCCTGCGTCTTGCAGGAGGGAAAGTGGTCGACCCGCGTGCTGACCGCGGGCCCTCCCGCGGGCCATGTGGCAGCAAGATCCTGCCAGCGCACGCACGCGACAGGACGCCGCCGCAGGCCCGGGCCTGCCACTCCTAGGCCTCGGCCCGAACGCTGATCTTCTGCGGCCCAGATGGACCGCTCGCCTTCCCGTGGCGATTTTATTTCGCCGTTAGGGCGCAATAAACGCGGGACGTGGGGGAGTGGGCACGATCGATCCCCACGTTTCCCCACGCAGCGCCTCCTCGGCTCCGCCATGCGAGCCTATAAGTAGGGGGAGGAGGGGAGAGACAGAGGTTCGCACGCTCTCTCTCGCTCCGCCCCTTCTCGTCCTCCTTTCTTCCTCTCGTTGCCGCCGCAGCCTCCCGTCTCAGCGCCGCCGCGCGGCCACATCGTCTTGCTCCCATGGCGCTGTCGAGCTCGTGGGATGGCTCCAACGTCCATGAGGACCATGTTGAGTTCCTCCACCAGACTCGGCGCCTGCCCGACGCCAACCTCGTGCGGGTCCGCCTGGCGCCAGAGACGGAGATCTCGCCGGCACCGGAGGAGGGCGAGCGGGTCGTCTTCTGCTCGCACTTCCTGCACGGCTTCGGCCTTCCGGCAAGCGGATTCGTGCGCTCCTTCCTCGAGTTCTACAATCTTCAGCCGCATCACCTCACGCCCAACGCGGTGATGCTGCTGTCGGCCTTCGTCTCTCTCTGCGAAGGTTTCTTGGGGCTGCTCCCCACGCTGGAGCTCTGGGGAGAATTCTTCCAGAGCAAACTCGGCACCGTCATCGCAGGCGTGCCCGCCCCCTGCGGGGCCTACATCGCCATGAGGAGGTCGGGCGAGAACAACCCGTTCCCGTCCATCCCCCTGATCCAGTCGGTGAAGATCTGGCAGAAGTCGTACTTCTACGTGAAGAACGTCGCCCAGCAAGGAGACCACGTCAACCTGCCGGCTTACGTAGCCGGCCCGCCGGCTGGGAGGCAGCCCTCATGGAGTTTCCGGTCCAGGTCACTGTCTCAGGCCGGGAACGCTGCCGTCTCCCGGCTTCGGGTGATGATCCAGTCGGAAGGCCTGAGCGGGGCCGACTTGGTGGCCGCCTTCGTGGAGCGCCGGATACTTCCTCTCCAAAGCCGGCCCCACATGATGTGTCAGATGAGCGGCCGCTTCGACCCAAGCCGGCTGAGCACCAGGGAGATGCCTCATGCGGAGGTGTCGTACATGGTAAATCATATCTCCAATTGCAAGCTCGCCGAGGACTGGCGATACGGCAAGGTGCCGTATTCTCGCGCCAACCCTCCGCCCGTGGTAAGCTTTCCTCTCTTTCTTCTTTTTGTTGGTAGCCGGCTTTATGATGGCCGGCTTCTGATCGGTCGGTTCTTCTTAGCAGAACCCCCTTCTTCCGCCGACGACCGGGGCAGCAGGGATAGAACGCCAGTACGTCCCCGACCGCACGGTGGACGACGTCGACGACCCAGATTTGGGGGCGGCCGCCATGGAAGACGCCGTCGTGGGGGACGACGCCGAGCCCGGAGGCACAGGGCTTACCGCCAGCTTCGAGGACTGGCCGGATGATGCCGAAGCCGAAGTCGCCCCGCGTCGCCAGCCGGCGGCCGACCATCAGGGCGCGGGCTTGTCCACCGCGCCGGCTGCCAGCGGCGGCGCATAGAAGCGCCGGGCCGCGTCAACCCTCTTCGGCAGTCGGCCGAAGAAGTCCAAAGCCTCCACCGCGGTGACCAAACGAGATGAGGCGGCCGCGAAAGCGGCCCGCTTCCGCTAGGCGGTGAAGCAGCCTCAGGCGGTCTCAGCGTAAGTCGTCGATTGCCTGGTCGCATGCTTTTCATCGTTCTCTCCTGTTCGAACATTCTTCCTAACCTTTTCCCGCTCGCTGGACAGGGCGCCGCTTTCCCTTGAGCGGGGTCCGGGCGGCTCCGTAGTTGGGCCGACTGGAGGGTCTTCGGGCTCCCGCCGCGTGGACCCCCGCGCCGACCTCAGGGAGGCCACGGAGCGGAACGCCCGTGAGGCGCGGGAGGAGCGTGAGGCGGCGGAAAAAGCGGCTGCCCAGGCGGCGAGGGAGTAGGCCGACGCGGCAGCCAAGGCCTAGGCGGAGGCGGCGACCGCGGAAACGGAGGCGGAGGGTTCGCGTAACCAGCCTCCGCTGCTCGCCATTCCCCTCCGAGCCGTGGCCCCTGACACCCCATTGCCCCTGGCGGAGGAAATCGTCCAAGACCCGCCGCTGATGGAGAGGAGGGAGGACCTCGTGGTCTTCGCGGGGAGAGCGCCGCCGGCAGCGCCAACCGGAGCGGGCCAAGGCGGCCAATCGTCAGCGGCGCCAGAGGAGCCGGCCGAGGGTGAGCCGGAGGACGGAGCCGGCTTCGAGGTGCAGCCGGTGACGCGTCGGCGCGCAGGGGGAGGCGCCGCTCCGCCGGAGTCGCGCCGAGTTGCGGGCGCCGGCCAGTCGGCGGAGGCTCTGGAGGCGGCCAGCACCGCCACGTCCGAGTGGACTCCCAGCGGGGGGACTGGCGAGCTGAATGTGGCGGCTCAAGAGGTCCGGAGCCGGCTTCAAGCTCAGGCCGCCCTGCTGCAGCAGTACACCCAGGAGTTCCTGTCGACGCGGGCCGCCATCCGGGTGAGTCTTTCATTCTTGGCCGCTTTGGTCTCTTGATTTCTTCCGTGGGGGCGCGTCAGCGCACCCACTGGGTGTAGTCCCCGAGATTCGGGCCGACTGCTGAGCAGTCGGGTCGGATCTTTCTTGACGACTACCTTATTTTTGCTTCCTGTCTGAACTTCCAGGAATATCATAACTCCCGTGCTGCCGCCTTCAACTCCCAGGCTCAGGAGTTGGGTCGGAAGACCGACGACCTGGCCAACAGCCGAAGTAAGTGCTTGATCTTGTCTGTCTCCTGTGGGGGCGCGTCAGCGCACCCACTGGGTGTAGTCCCCGAGATTCGGGCCGACTGCCGAGCAGTCGGGTCGGATCTTCCTTGACGACTTTTTCCTTATTGGTTTTTTTTCTTTCGTCTTTCGTGCTTTCAAGGGCCAACGCCGACTTGAGGAGGGAGCTCGGTGAAGCGCAGGCCGCCCTTCATACCAAGGATGCTGAGTACGCTGCCTTGGTCCAGGAGCATGACCGCCTGGCCAAGAAGCTGGCTGACCAAGAGGAGAGCCACAAGGCGGCCCTGCAGAAAGCGCAGGATAGCGAGGCCGCCCTGAAGGCAGAGTTTGAGACCGAGGCGGCGAGCTGGGCTGAGACCCGGCGAGCGCTGGATGAAGGCTTCGGCCGCATCGAGGACTTGATCGATGGTAAGCCGCCTTCCTCGCTCCTCTCCTGCCCCTTGCCGCCTGGTTTTTGGCCTGACTTGTGCTGCTGCCTATTTTCTTGTGCGGACTACTTTCCCGGCTACTCCGCCTTCGCCGCCCAAACCATCGAGGCCCATCGCGAGGCGCGCCGTCAGGCGGGGGTCAACATCGCGCCGGACGCGAATCGGACGCTTGAGGAGCAGCTCTTGGCTGTCCAAGCGCGGCTGCAGCCGGCTCACCGGATGCTTCGCCGGCTCCAACGTGCCGGGGCGCAGGTGTTGGCCGCCCTCTGGCCCGGCGAGACGATCCCCCGCACCCCAAGCCGGACTGCCGACTGGCTGGAGGTCGCAGTCGGTCGCTTTGAAGCTTGGAAGGCGTCGGCGGCCCGTCTTGGAGCCGGGCGGGCGTTGGAGTTCGTTCGAGCTTGGTACCCAGGGCTGAACCTGGACCAGCTGCGCACTTGGCGGCTGGAGGCCGACGCGGAGCTGGAGGAGGTGCGGCCGGCTATCGCCCAGCGTGCTTCGACGATCGCCGAGTGCACCGACATCAGCGTTTTTGCACCTGAAATCAATGATGACGGCGTTGCCCAGCCGGAGGAGTGGTTCGGGCTGAACCCGGCGGTGGGCGAGGACTCGGCAGAGGAGATCGCCTCCAGCGACGAGGGCGAGGATGACGAAGAAGAGGACGGTGAAGACGTCGAGCCGGCTAGTGGAACAACCGGCCGGCCTCAGGCTGACCGTGCCTCCAGCAACGAGGCGCGTGGAAGCGCGCCCTCTGCGGGAGGCGGTGATCAAGCCGAGGTTCGCCAGCCGGCCACTCCTTCAGCCGGCACAACCGTCTCCGCCGACCAGCCCGGCTCGTCGGTCGCTCCGCCAGCTTGACCTGCCGTCCTTATTTTTCCTGCTTGTTGCCTTTTGAACAATCTTTATTAAGCTTTCGCAGTTCCACCCACTGGGGGTGTATCCAAACTATGTTGAATGCTGGCCTCTTGGAGGTCTTTTATGTAAATATTATTATGTGCATGTTTGGTTTCCATTCGCGTATGCTTTTTATCCTTAGGCTTTTTCCTTTGCCGCCTTCCCTCTTTGGGGAGGCAAGTACTCGAGCTTTCTTGGATTGAAGTGAAGTGAATGGAAACCGGCCGGTCGGCTACTTTGGTAGTCGGTCTGTGGTAGGCGGCAAACCGACTTTCGTTATATTAGCCCGTTGGTCCCTGGCCATTTTTCGTGTGGCCATCCTTTCCTGCTTTTGACTCTTGCCAGCCAGACAGCCGGTTCTTCGAACTGCGACTTTGGCAAGAGCTAAGCCTGGGTGTCGGCACACTACTTGTCTGACCGCGGGTAGGACTTCTAATATAACTTCAGTCGGCCAGTCCCCGGGCCGACTAGTCGAACCCAGTGCCGGACGGAACAAGTGAATGAAATGACAAGGTCATAAGCATGATACTTTTCATTCATAGATAAAAGATGGCAGTCCCCGAGCTCTCCTCGGGGGCCCTATTGTCTCGTACTTAGTACAAAAGTTAGCGTGATACATACTGCATTTCAGCTATAAAACCTTCGGAGGAGGTTGGCGTTCCATGGTCATTCCGACTCCTTGCCGGAGTCATCTCTCTTTCGTGCCTTCGGCTTCTGCGCGTCGATCAGGTAGTAGGAGTCGTTGCCTAAGGCTCTGCTGATGACAAAGGGGCCCTCCCAAGGGGCCGAGAGCTTGTGCTGGCCAGCTGTTCACTGGATCAGCCGGAGCACAAGATCGCCCTCTTGGAAGGATCTTGGCTTGACCTTCCGGCTGTGGTAGCGGCGCAGGCCCTGCTGATAGATGGCAGACCGGCTGAGGGCTAACAGCCGGCTTTCTTCCAGCAGGTCGATGCCGTCTTCTCGTGCTTCCTTGGCCTCCGCTTCCGTGTACATGGTTACTTGAGGCGAGTCGAACTCGATGTCAGTTGGGATGACCGCCTCGGCACCATACACGAGGAAGAAAGGAGTGAAGCCGGTTGACTTGTTTGGTGTAGTGCGCAGACTCCAGAGGACAGCCGGTAGCTCATCGAGCCAACAGCCGGCTGAACGCTCCAGTGGTACGACCAGTCGGGGCTTGATGCCGGAGAGGATGAGGCCGTTGGCTCGCTCGACCTGGCCGTTTGACTGCGGGTGGGCGACGGACGCTAAGTCCAGCCGGATACCTTGGCTGCGCAGAAACGTGCCAAGGCTCCCTTGGCGAAAATTCGTGCCATTGTCGGTGATGATGCTGTGTGGCACGCCGTACCGAGTTGTTATGTCTGTGATGAATGTCACGGCAGTCGGCCCATTCAGCTTCTTGATCGGCTTTGCCTCAATCCACTTGGTGAATTTGTCCACGGCGACGAGCAAATGCGTCATGCCGCCGCGCGCCGTCTTGAATGGGCCCACCATGTCCAGTCCCCAAACGGCGAAGGGCCAGGTGAGGGGAATGGTCTTGAGTGCCGAAGCCGGCATGTGTTGCTTGGAGCTGAAGAGTTGGCACCCTTTGCAATATTTAACTAATTCTTTGGCGTCATCCAAAGCAGTCGGCCAGAAGAAACCATGGCGGAAATCTTTGGCGACGAGTGATCTTGAAGCCGCGTGGTGGCCGCATTCTCCTTGGTGAATGTCTCTGAGGATTGCAATGCCCTTCTCTTGCTCGACGCACCGTTGGAGGACTCCAGTCACACTGCGCTTGACGAGTTCTCTGTTGACGATTGTGTATGCTCCGGCTCGACGTTGGACTTGTCTTGCCTCTGTTTCGTCAGCCGGCAGATCTTGGTTTACTAGGAAGTTGAGGATGGACTGAGCCCATGACAGAGCCGCGACTTCTCCTACTGCCAATGTGGCTACTGCCACCAGGGTGGGCGGGCTAGGTGGTGAAATGCTGGAGTCGGCCGCCGGATGTTGTGTTGGTGCAGTCCCCGGGCCGGCTACTGCAGTCCCCGAGCCGGGTGTGGCAGTCCCCGAGCCGGTTGCCGAAGTCCCCGGGCCGACTACTGAAGTCCCGGGGTCGCTTGCTTGGTTCTTCGAGCCGGACCCGGCCGCGTCGGGGTCAGGCGGTACGAAGATGGAATCGGACTCTGGAGACAGCTTGATGGACGGCTTGAGGAGGCGTTGTAGAGCGACGCCGGTTGGTATTGCTTGCCGGGTGGAGCCTATTCGAGCCAGAGCATCAGCTGGCTCGTTGTCGGTTCGCGGTACGTGGAGGAATTCGCATCCTTCAAAATACCCGCTGATCTGCTGAACGAGGAAGCGGTAGCTTGCCATATTTGCGTCCTTGGCATCCTAGTCGCCAGATGATTGCTGGACCACCAAGTCCGAGTCGCCATAACATAGGATCCGGCGAATGCCGAGTTCTTTGGCAAGCCGGAGCCCATGTATGAGCGCCTCGTACTCGGCCACGTTGTTGGAGGCGGCAAAGTGAATTTGCAGCGTGTATCTGAGCTTGTCGCCTTTGGGAGAGGTAAGGACGACGCTTGCTCCCAAGCCGGTGCGAGGCTGGTAGAAGATCGTGTAAGGGGCCAGCTCGATGGCCCATTTCGCCACCCGGCCGGATGCATCCCGGCTGCCTATGATCTCGGCCAACGGGGCGGTGCATACGACCGTGATGGGATGCTCTTGGAAGTAGGGCTTTAGCTTCTTGGCAGTGAAGTACACGCCGTAACACATCTTCTGGTAGTGCGGGTAGTTCTACTTTGAAGCGGACAGCACCTCGCTCAAATAATACACGAGCCTCTGGACCGGCTGGGCTCGGCCTTCTTCTGGGCGTTGGACTACGATGACGGTGCTGACCACCCGGCTAGTTGCGACAATGTAAAGGAGCATGGGCTCTTTCTCAGTCGGCGCCGCTAGGACGGGCGGCGTGGCCAGCATCTTCTTCAGCTCGTGAAAAGCTTGGTCGGCCTGGTCGTTCCACTCAAAGTGAGTGCTCTTCTTCATGAGGCGGTAGAGGGGGAGAGCTTTCTCTCCGAGCCGGCTGATGAAGCGGTTCAAGGAGGCCAAGCATCCGGTGAACTTTTGGATGTCTCGAAGCTTGGTGGGGATCGCCATTCTCTCGATGGCCTTGATCTTCACCAGGTTGCATTCGATGCCGCGTTCGGAGACCAGGAAGCCTAGGAGCTGGCCAGCTGGCACTCCGATTGAGCTTGATTTGGAACCGGCGTAGGTTCTCAAACATTTCTTTGAGGTCTTCCAGCAAGGTGCCGCGCTTCTCCGTCTTCACCACAATGTCGTCCACGTAGACGTGAGCATTTCTGCCGAGTTGCTTGAGGAGGCACTTCTGCATGCAACGCTGAAAAGTGGCACCCGCATTTCTTAAGCCGAATGTCATAGTCAGGTAGCAGAAGGCTCCAAATGGCGCGATGAAGGCGGTCTTCAGGCGGTCGTCAGGATCTAGCTTTATCTGGTGATATCCTGAGTAAGCATCCAAGAAACTCAACAGCTCGCATCCGGCCGTGGAGTCTATCACTTGGTCAATCCTCGGCAAGGCAAAGGGATCTTTAGGGCAGGCCTTGTTGAGGCTTGTGTAGTCTATACACATGCGCCACTTGTTGTTCTTCTTTAGCACGAGGACTGGGTTGGCGAGCCACTCTGGAAAGAAAACTTCCATAATGAAGCCGGCTGCCAGAAGCCGGGCTATCTCCTCTCCCACAATCATGCGTTTCTCCTCCGACAGTCGACGAAGGGGTTGTTTGACTGGCTTTGCGTCTTCTCGGACGTGTAGTTTGTGCTCGGCGAATTCCTTCGGGACGCCCGGCATATCCTTGGGGGACCATGCAAAGATGTCCCGATTCTCTCAGAGGAAATCGGCGAGCTCGCCTTCCTATTTGCTGTTTAGGTTTGCCCCGATGACGGCAAACCTCTCTGGGTGCTCGGGGTCAAGAGGTATCTTCTTCGTCTCCTTGGCCGGCTGGAAAGATCCTTGAGCATCATGCTCCTTGGGATCGGGGGACACGGCCGACTGCTTGCCGGCTATGGCCATGACTCGGTCCAACATCTTCTTTTCTTCAGCAATCACAAGGGACTCGGCCAGCCGGCTGCTGGCTGCTGCGCACTCAGAGGACTTCTTGTAATCGCCGGCTATGGTGATGACGCCTTTGGTGCTTGGTATCTTCATCTTGAGGTATGCATAGTGGGGGACTGCCATGAATTTGGCCAAGGCAGGTCGGCCAAGCAATGCATGGTAAGGGCTCTCCAGGTCCACCACTTCAAACCAGATCGCTTCCCGGCGGAAATGCTCCTTGTCCCCAAAAAGTACATCAATCTTGATCTTGCCAATGGGGGCGCAGGACAGGCCGGGTACGATGCCATGGAACACTGTCCGAGTAGGCATGAGTTGCTTTGTCTTGACGTTCAGCTTCTCCAGGGTGTCGCGGTACAAGATATTGATGCTGCTCCCGCCGTCTATCAACACACGGGAGAAGCGGGCGGCGCGTCTGTCTGTTGCAAGGGTGGCATCTAGAACCAACGCATAAGAGCCGGGAGATGGCATCACCTCTGGGTGATCGGCCCGGCTCCAGCTGATAGGCTTTTCTGACCAGTGCATGTGCTCGGCGGGGTTGGCAGCAACCATGCTGACTTCCTGGTTCTCTCGGCGTTTGCTGCGCCGGTCTTCGGGCTGGCTTGTAAAGACGATATAAGCGGCATGCTCGTCGGGGAACTCATCATGCACGGCTCCGACTGCGGGCCGAGCGGCCGGCGCCGGCGGAACCGGAGGCGGCGGGCCGGCAGGCGGAGGCGGCACGAGCCCTTCGCCTTTGGAGATTCGGGTGAGCCAATGGCACTTCCGGGTTGTGTGGTTGGATGGCTTCGCGCCGCTGTGGAACTTGCACAGGGCGTCGAGAGTTTGCTCGTAGGAGAAGGCCGGCTGCCAAGCCGGCCTGCCGCCCTTGGGTTTCTTGGGCGCGGGCCGCCCTTCGGGCGGCACGTCTTCAACTGTGGCCACCTGCCGACTGGCGGGAGGCGGCACGGGGCCCTTGCGCTTGTGGTCGTTCGGGTGTGGGCGTCGGCCGGAATCCCCAGCCGGCGTCTTGGGCGCCGGGTTGAGTACTTTTCCGGACGCATCTACCCGGAGCTCGGTCTTCATGGAGGAGTCCGCGGAGGCGTACTTGTCCGCTATGTCCAGAAGCTCGTCGAGGGTAGTCGGCTCGTCGCAGAGAAGCTTGTGCTTGAGGAGGGTGCCTTCTCGGCACCCGGCTGTGAAGTATTCTATGGCTTGCACCTCGTGCACCCCTTAGCAAGAGTTGCGGAGCTCGGCCCAACGCGTGAGGTAGTCGCGAGTTGACTCGGCGGGGCCCTGTACGCACAGGGAGAGCTGCCTGGGCTTGGGGGCCCGCTTGTAGGTGCTGGTGAAGTTGCGGACGAAGGCTTCCATGAAGTCTAGCCAGCTGTTGATGCTGCGTGGTTTGAGGCTTTTGAACCAAGTCCGCGTCGTGCCTTGCAGCATGAGGGGCACGTACTTCACGGCAACGCGCCGGTTGCCGTTGGCTATGCTAACCGCTGTGGAGTAGTCGATCAGCCAATCTTCCGGCTTCACGGAGCCTTTGTACTTGGGCGTGTCTCTTGGGAGCGAGAACCCTTTGGGGAAGGGCTCATCGCGGATGCGGGGGCCGAAGCAAGGCGGACCGACATCGTTTTCTTCTTCCAGCGCCAGGGATCGCGCCAGGCGGTCGATCCGATGGCGGGCATCATTTTCGCTGACTCCTTCGCGGCGACCTAGTCGGCCGCTGAGAGTCGGATGCGCCACCGGTGGAGGGGTGGGATATGTCTCTCCACGGGGCCGAGGCGGAGGAGGGTTGCCTTGCCACTCCACGGCCCGAGGGTGGCCTTCTGCGTCTCGCTCGATGGAGATCCGGGTTTGGCTTCGGCTGGCAGCCGGCTCTTTCTCGCGCCACGCGCGGTCTCTGCCCGGAGTCGGCGTCCGGGACGTCGCGCCGTGATCTCGGCGCGGGGGAGGGCTTTCCGCGCGGGCGTCGGCTTCGTGCCGCTGCGCGGCTGCATCGATCAGCTGCTGGATGCGTCGGGTCATGTGGGGGAGTTCTTTGGCCCCCAGTCCGTCTAGCTCGTCTACGGCCGCCTGGGCGGCGCGCAGGTTCTCGAGTGGAGTGGCGTAGACTGGGCGGTCGACTCCTAACATGTCAGCAATGACAGCGCCGCGTTGCTTGACAATGCTGGCCCGGCTGGGCCCGCCTGGGGGCAGCGTGCCAAAGGCGGCACGGTCGGCCTCGCGTCGGTGGGCCTCAGCGAGGCATCTCATGGAAACCAATTTCCGGCCTTCCGCGAGGAGGGCGAGGCGGCGAGCCTCCAGTGCTTCAGCGTCGGCGTCGGCCGGAAGGGGGATGGACAAGTCGTGGACCGCCGCATGTGGGGCGTCGTGGGCGCTCTCGTCAGCAGCGCCGTCATGACCGATGACCATCACTTCGGTGGTGACAGCGTCGCGGCCATCGGCTCGGGGAAGCGGGTCGTTGTAGATCGTGACGTTGGTGGGGAAGGTGTCGAACGAGGCCGTGTCGGAGTCGACAGGCATCGGGTCGGTGGAGCCAACTGACTCCAGATCCACAGCGGGCTCACTGGAGACATGGAGCTGGCCGAGGAGGTTGGCGAGGTGGTCGGTGCCCGCATCGGAGGCGAGCTCGTCGGAGATGACGGTTTCGTCGAGGAGATTGGCGAGGCTGCTCGCCGCGCAGATGCTGGTGACGCCTTGCAGCGCGTCGTGGCAAGCGCCATCAGGCGTGCCGGGCTGGCTATGCTCGCTGGGGAGGAAGAGGGTTCCCGTCCAGAACAGGTTTCCGGACGACGGTGCACCTGGCCCCACGGTGGGCACCAAATGTCAGGTGGTAGGTGTGACATATGCCAACGGGTGGCTTATCATTGTGGGAGCCAGTAAGATGTCGCCGGTGCCTGGAAACGGGATGAGGCAAAGACATGCACGCCGGCGAATCTTACCCAGCTTCGGGGCTCTCCGTGGAGATAACACCCCTACTGCTGCTCTGCGGTGTCTCCGTATGATCACTAGATGGACAAGTAGCTACACAATGCTCCTTGAGCTGTTCGGTGGGAGGAGGAAGAAGGGCACGGCTAGCTTGCTTCTTCTCCTTGTGTGGTGTCTAAAACTAGCTGGGGGTCCAACCCTTTGCATGGGTGCCCCGGGGGGTTTATATAGGCCTACCCCCCGAGGGTACAATGGTAATCCGACTGGACACGGGGCCCAGCCGTTTGTGACTGCGCTCGCCAGCTTCTGCCCCGTCCGCTGGGGCCCGCCGACTGGTGGGTCCCGCCGGCTGCCGGCTCCTCGGTCGACAGGCAGGCCCCACTGTCCAGGACCTGGTCGGCGGCTGGTTACTGTTTCTCTATCTTGGTGACGAGGGCTTCGCCGAGGTAAGCATGGCTACAGTGCTGCCGTCCGGCGGGTGACCACTGTAGCCTCACCACGTCTTGTCTCCTTAATGGGGCGTCTCCTTCGAGGGGGTGGCAAGCCGGCTGGAGAGAGCCGGCTCCGTCTCGGGCTGACTGGGGGAGGCCAGGCCGCCTTCAGGTGTCTCTCTGCCTGAAGGGGCCCACCGCCCGTGGGCCGTACTGGTAACCCGTCGTGGATGACATCAGGGTCCGTGTGGCAACAGTGCCGCGCCGGACGGGTCATGGCCACCCGTACGGCGCACTGTGCCAGGCGCGCTCCGGGATTCGGGGGTGGTAGGCTTCACTGTAGCCACGCCCCGTCACATCGCCGCTAGGTGGATGCAAACTTTGAGGGTACGGTCTCGACCGCTTTATGGGAGCCGGCTTCTTGGAGTCGGCCTCCTCGCGGCCGGCTTCTCGAAGTCGGCCCTCCCATGGCTTTCTTCATGAGGGCTAAAGTCGGGCCGCCTTCCGAAAGCCGACCTGGGTGACAGCCAGCAAGGGGAAGGCGGCCCCATGTCTTGGATTCTTGAGAGCCGGACGGGCTCGTAATTTTTTCAGAAGGGCCAGGGGAAGCCGGCTAGGCTACCCATGGCTATTTACTCCTACAATGACTCCCTCACTTGTCTTACCTCTTTGCACCATATACCTAGTGCCATGAATATTGCCATTGGTGACATATTTCTTGTGAAGCATGCTTGTCTTACCTCTTTGCACCATATACCTAGTGCCATGAATATTGCCATTGTTGCATCATATTATTCATGCAATTGCGCTTCTAATGGTTATGGGCAAGAGAAGAGAACCATCATGATGGATGATGTGTTTATCTACCATGCGCATACGTTCTTTCTTTTGTTGTGTGCATGTGTAGGATACTTGGACTTCGTGTCAACTTCCACGTCACGTGAGTTGACAATCCGAGCTCTGGAGAGCGAACCACCTCCTACTACGACGATTCTACATCGCACTTGCTTGTACTTCGGCATTGTGAAGGTCACACAAGGACATGCTTTCAAGGTGACATCCTTCTCTTTTGAGACTTGGACCACTTGATTGCACACTTAGATCTTGCTTCGACTTGTCATTTTCACCATTCCATGCATCATGATATATATGCCTTGTGTGTTGCATCCAATTCTTGGATTACTTGCTCCTCTCACATGTTTGGTTGCAACAATGTCGTTTATTCACATATGTCATGTCCCATTGATTGCTACATGCTTGCCTTGATTGCCTCACACATGATGAACAATTGCTCTTTCTATTGTGTTGAGTGCCACACGATATTCACTACACCCAATTCACATTATGCTTGGATTGTCTTGCACTTGACCCATGTGTTTAGACACTTCATTTTATTTGGTGTTGTGAATGATTCCTATGCCTACCATAGACCTTTCATTGAGCAATTTGTGAATGCTTGCTATGAACTTGAGGTACATGCTTCTTCTCTTGTTACACATATTTGCATCACTACCTCACATTCACATGTTTGTCCCCATGATATCTTTTCTTGTGCTCAATTTATGTGCTTACATGCCATGTCACAATCCTTTGTCACACCATATGCTTTGCATGATGACGACACTTGTTTGGTGAATCACCTCTTGAATGCTTGGTTTTGCACTAACGCTAACCACATTTATTTTTCCAAGTGTTTGTTGTCCTTCCTCATTTAGAAGGAATCACTAGACGGTGCGACATTGGAGAGTGCCCACTTCAAGCTTGAAGATGATGACTACTTGGTGAATGTCCGCTTCTACACGGTGAAGCCATCTCTTTCCCATGGTGATTTGGTTTTCGATCCGAGGTCGGATCTTTCCCAAGGGAGGGGAGATGATGCGGAGCATCCTACGGACATCACCATGTCAAGAGTCCGTTTGGCAAGTGACACATGCGACATCTACTTCACATACACAAAGGTGAATCATCTCCTTTACACGTGCTCACTTGAACCCTTCGAGGATGGTATACTACTTGACACTCCACTCGTGTGCATGCATAGGTATTGTCGTAATGGTACGGACGAGGAGGAGGAGTGCGAGTGCAAGTGTACAACTACACCATCCGCGAGGGAAGCGTGGAAGCGAAGACGGAAGAAGACGGAGCTGCAGAATCTACAGCGGCCGGACGTCCGACGTGCCACCGGACGTCCGACACTCTACAGCGCATGGATGACCTATGTTCACCGGACGTCCGACAAGTCCCAGTCACTGGACGTCTGACGCTTACCGGAAATCTGGTGCCACTGATCCAGAAGCAAAACGACGGACGACCGATACCGACCGGATATCTGGCACCACCTGTCCCGAGAAGAATCAGCGGACGTCTGACGCGCGCTGGACGTCCGGACCGTCCTGAGCCACCGGACGTCCGGTACCCGTCGGACGTCCGACGCCTACCTGTGCACAGTGTATCAGGCCGAGCCCATGTATCCCTTCGCCCTCACTTACCCCTTCATGGCCCTAGACTATATATACTCCTCCACCTCCTCCTTTTGAGGGTTAGCAAAGTAGTAGCTCATTTAGAGATAGAGCTTTGCTCATCCATTACGGATCTACTCCACGAGAGAGACCGTGGCCCCTCTTCGAAGAAGATCCACCTTGGATTCAAGACCCCCGTGTGGGAAGATCCTTCTAGGATTCAAGCCCTCATCTCCTTTGGATTTGGGATGAACTCTACCATCAAGACCTCCTCATGGAGATGAACCTTACCTTGTATCTTTCCCTTTGTTGTTCATGTACCTTGTGGATCTTGTGTGTTTGATTGTCTAGTGGATGTGTGATTGGACTTGTTCTTGAGTGTTTCCCCTTGTGATTTCCCTCCGTTCTTACCCATGTTCTTCGTGTTCTTAGTTGGGGTCAACTCCTTTCGTGAAAGATCGGGCAAATAGGGTTCTACCCTACATCACATAGCAGGTCGTTACTCACCTTGCTTCTCCTGGAGCCGAACCTCAACCTCGCCGAGCTCGTTCTCGGTCCGCTCTAGCCTCTGCCTCAGCTCAGAGACTTCGGTAGCATGGGAGGTCGCGGCCAACAGCGACGCCTGCTTACTCATTCATATTACGTTAGTCTCCTAAAATAGAAGACTGATCCTTCGTCCGGTTCTTCTTGCCGAACACTAGATAGTGTCTCAGGGGCTACTGGCTACAAGGGGTTTTTTCGCTTTCTTACCTCGAAACCTGTCAACGGGCTGCTGTAGGCTTCATGCAGTCCACTCTTGGCAGGCTGAATCTTCTCGATCACTGCACCCATAAGGACACGGTGCTCGTCCACGACAGAGGCACCTGGAAGCACCTCCATCAGGTTATCCGGCGCCCCTGGATGGACAAGGGCCACCGGTGGAAGCGGCACATCCCACTCCTTCAAAGGGGGCTGCTCGCCCGACTCCAGAGCCGTATGGGCCTCCGGAATCGTATTCGGCTGAGGGTCGAACTGGATGCGGTCCTCTACGCCAATCTCCATGGGGATCAGCTCCCCCATGTGTCTGGCAGTGGAGGTTTCGCCTTGTGGAGCCTCCCAGACAGCGTCCTGGGCTCCTTCCCGGCTCGGAGCGGTCCTTCGGGATAACACTTCGGTGTCGCCCCGGCTCCGGGGGAATAAGCAGGCGGTGGCGACATGCTCGCCATCTCCGACGGAACCAACGAACCTCCAGATGAGGATCGTTGGATGAGGTCGCGGGCCGGACTGCAATAGCACCATTAACTATGTCATGATAATGAAGAGAAGGGGCTGGATGTGCGCATGAGCGAGCCATGTCACTTATGATGTGGCATGGGGCTTAGTGCGGGGGCATCTCTCCGGACTGCTATCAACGTCCCTCGTGGTGTTGACCACTGGGACACTCTTCCCCTTCTTGGGCGTTTCCACCTCCGGATGCGCCCAGGCCGCCCTCTTCCTCTCCTCAGGGGGAGGGTTGTTTTCCTCCTCCTCCTCCTCCTCTTCCTCGCCATTGTCCTTAGGGACAAAGGAATGGGCTTCGTCATCTTCGGACGTCACGTCTGAAGTTCCCTTGCGATGGGGGCCACTCTTGGCCCCCTTGTCCGTATTCTTGGCCTTCTTCTCCAGCGCCTTATAAGGTGTCGGCACCAGCATCTTCGCTAGACACGGGATGACCGGTTCTTCAGGCAGCAGAGCCAGACACTGGATCCGCTTCGCCCTCTCCATCTAGTCCTGGAAATGCAATGATAAGCTCAGACATTATCCTTGAAACAATTAAGTTGGGGATACATCGAAAAAGAGCATACCTCACTGGCGAGGTGTTTACAATCGTGACCACGGTCTGAATCCGTGGCCGGTGGTTTCTCGTTACCCTTAAAGAGCAACTTCCAAGCGCCTTCGTGAGTAGTCTTGAAGAGCCTCACCAGGGTCTGATCCTTGTTCGGGTTGAATTCCCATAGAGGACGGCTTCGGCGCTGGCACGGAAGGATCCGGCAAACCAGCATCACCTAGATCACATCAACGAGCTTGACTTTCTTGGTTGACATGCTCTGAACGCGCGTCTACAGCGCTATCACCTTGTCGGGGGAACCCCAGTCCGGACTCTTCTCGACCCAGGAGGTGAGTCGCATGGGAGCGCCAGAGCGGAATTCGGCAGCTGCGGCCCAGGTGGTGCCGCGAGGTTCTATGATGTAGAACCACTGCTTCTGCCACTCCTTCACGGTGTCCACAAAAGTGCCTTTGGGTCAGGATACGTTGGACAACTTGCTCACCATAGCTCCTCCGCACTCCGCGTGCTAGCCATCCACCACCTTCGGCTTCACGTTGAAGATTTTGAGCCACAGCCCGAAGTGGGGTTGGATGCGGAGGAAGGCCTCACACACGACGATAAACACCGAGATGTTGAGGAAGAAATTCATGGACAGATCATGGAAATCTATCCCATAATAATACATCAGCCCATAGACGAAAGGGTGGAGTGGAAACCCTAGCCCGCGGAAGAAATGGGGGAGGAACACTACCCTGTCGGTGGGCTTCGGCGTGGGGACGACTTGTCCCTCGGTCGGCAGGCGGTGAGTGATCTCCTTCGCCAAGTATCCGGCCGCCCGAAGCTCCATAATGTTCTCCTCCTTGATGGAGGAGACCATCCACTTGCCCTGACCTCCGGATCCGGACATGGTTGCTTCGGTGGAAAGGAGATGAGAACTTGGGCGCTGGAGCTCGAGATTGGAAAGGCGGAGACAGAGAGAGGGCGTGAGAGAGGAAGAGGGGATCCTTATCCCCTTATAAAGGCAACGAATATTGAACGCCTCCTCACTCGCCTTAAGATTCGCCTATTCCCAAGGGTTGTATAAACGGCACGGTTAGGTTACCCACACCCGTATTGATGAGAATCCCGTAATAAGGGGGCATGATCTCTGCTTCGACAAGACATGCCGATGGCAACCGCGTCTCGAAATGTGGGGCGGCAGACGAAAAACGGTTCAAAATTATGACCGGACAGACGTGATGTCATATTGTAAAAGCTGTCAGCAGATTAGACTCGTGTGAAAATATACATTCTCTCTACGGTTATGTATGGTGTGTGTGACAGGTCCGGATACTATTATCGCATCCGAAGACTATCTTGGAAGTTCGGATAGAAGGGAACCCGCCTTGCAATGCCAAAAATAATCTGTGCGTCGGACTCCTCATCGTTGAAGCCAGGTTCAGGGGCTACTGAGGGAGTCCTGGACTAAGGGGTCCTCGGTCGTCCGGCCTGTTAGCCATGGGCTGGACTGATGGGTTGTGAAGACATGAAGACCGAAGACTGTACCAGTGTCCGGATTGGACTCTCCTTGGCGTGGAAGGCAAGCTTGGCAACCGACTATGAAGATTCCTTCTTATGTAACCGACTCTATCTAAACCTGTAACACCCACGATGCGGCTATATCTCCCACGTGTCGGGGCATGACTTAGAGGCATAGCCGCATGGTAGGTTTGTCGCAAGAGGGGTAATCTTCACACAATCCCATGTACTGAATAAGAAAGGGATAAAGAGTTGGCTTACAATCGCCACTTCACACAAATACAAGTTAACATACATCATCAAGAATACAATCAAGGTCCGACTATAGAACCAAAATAAAAGAAGACAACCCCTAATGCTAGGTCCCCGATTGTCCCAACTGGGCTCCACTACTGATCAACAGGAAATGAAACAACACAACGAACAGGATCTTCATCCAGCTCCCCTTTGAGCTGGGAGTGTCACCTGCACTGGTATCATCGGCACCTGCAACTGTTTGGAAGTATATGTGAGTCACGAGGACTCAGCAATCTCACACCCGCAAGATCAAGACTATTTAAGCTTATGGGTAGGAAATGGTAGTGAGGTGGAGCCGCAGCAAGCACTAAGCATATATGGTGGCTAACATACGCAAATAAGAGCGAGAAGAGAAGCAACGCACGGTCGAGAAACTAGAAGTGATCCTGAAACTACTTACGTTCAACCATAACACAAGGACCGTGTTCACTTCCCGGACTCCGCCGAGAAGAGACCATCACGGCTACACACGCGGTTGATGCATTTTAATTAAGTTAAGTTTCAAGTTCTCTACAACCGGACATTAAGAAATTCCCATCCGCCACATAACCGCGGGCACAACTTTCAAAAGTTCAAAACCCTGCAGGGGTGTCCCAACTTAGCCATCACAAGCTCTCACGGTCAACGAAGGATATTCCTTCTCCCGGGAAGACCCGATCAGTCTCGGAATCCCGGTTACAAGACATTTCGACAATGGTAAAACAAGACCAGCAAGACCTCCCGTTGCGCCGACATCCCGATAGGAGCTGCACATATCTCGTTCTCAGGGCAACACCGGATGAACACTACGTACAGCTAAAACCAACCCTCAAGTTTCCCCGAGGTGGCGCCGCAAGTGGCTCTGGTTCGGACCAACACTTAGAGAAGCACTGGCCCGGGGGGTTAAAATAAAGATGACCCTTGGTTGGGCCTTGCTGGAGGAGTTTTATTCAAAGGGATTGTCAAGGGGTTCCCATAACACCCAACCACGTAAGGGATGCAAAATCAAGGAACATAACACTGGTATGATGGAAACTAGGGCAGCAAGAGTGGAACAAAACACTAGGCATAAGGCCGAGCCTTCCATCCTTTACCAAGTATATAGATGCATTAATTAAATAAGAGATATTGTGATACCCCAACATAACCATGTTCCAACATGGAACAAACTTCATCTTCACCTGCAACTAACAACGCTATAAGAGGGGCTGAGCAAAAGCGGTAACATAGCCAAACAACGGTTTGCTAGGAAAGGTGGGTTAGAGGCTTGACATGGCAATATGGGAGGCATGATATAGCAAGTGGTAGGTATTGTGGCATAGCAATAGAGCGAGCAACTAGCAAGCAAAGATAGAAGTGATTTCGTGGGTATGGTCATCTTGCCTGAGATCCCGCAAGGAAGAAGGACGAGTCCATGAAGAAGACAAACGGACGTAGTCAAACGAATCCTCACAACTCTGGAACGGACCCGAAGCTAACGAGGGAAGCAACCCGGAAAGAAGCAAGTAACATAGTAAACAACCATCACATAGCATGATGCACAACCAAGTATGATGCATGTCCGGTTTAAATATGCATGGCATGGCAAAGTGCACAAACAATACTGCAAATTAAGTGGAGCTCAATATGCAACTCCGTTGCATATTGACGAAACACCACGTGACTTATTTAGTTCTCTCTCGTTTAGGTACCCATCAATATTAAATGTTGATTAACATGGCAAGAGGTGAAGCATAATTAAACTAACTATCTAGTCAAATTTAAATGAGGCCGGAAATAACAAACAACAATTCCGGTAAATCCCCATATGCATTTAGCAATTTGGTGCAACAACAATTTTAAACATTTAAAAGTTATTATCATGATGCAAATGAAATGTGCAAGTTTTATGCAGTATTTATGAAAATGTTGACATGATAAGATATGAGGCATTTGTCATCGTCGTGGAAACGAAAGGGGTGCCACGGCAACGAATCCGAAAATGATGCCACGGCAACATATCGGTTCCGGTAGCTCCTGGAGATACCGGTGCAAAAGGAAAAGTGACATGAGCGTGCCATGCAAGATGGTGGGGTGATCCCGGTTACCGGGTTCCCACGAGTCGATGGCATGGAAGCGAGAGACACTACGGACACGGTGCAGACAAAGGGTGCATCTCATACAACACAAGCAATCATTCTCGAACGGTCGTCCCAGCGGTTATACCTTTGAAGCGTGCGTTTTCGAGGCGGTTCGAGTTCATAGAGGAAGTAGCCGTTCCTGGGGCGGTCGTAGTGGAAGTAGTGGTACTATCTGTCCTCGGCGATGGTAGTGGTTCACGACGATGGTAGTCATTCACGTTCTTAGTCGCACAATTTTCCATAGATGTTCGGGGTCACGGCAAGGAACTTGACATCCACGGAGGCTTCGAGGGTCGACGGTAGTGGTACTCGTGACGGTAGTGGAACTTGACGTGGTATGGTCCACCGGTCTTCGAGACGGTAGTCGTACATGCTCCGATGGTCGGGGTCGGTAGAGGTACTCACGGCGATAGGGGAAGTAGTGGTACACATCTCGCGTTTGTGCTACATGGATCATCGGCGACGGTAGATGTACACGGCAAAAGTAGTGGTACTATGCATCAAATGTCATGGTTCTTGGGGTCTTCGGACTTGCCGATCTCGGTTCTTGCAATGGTAGTGATTCTTGTATCAACGTAGAGTAGTTGTACTTGACGGTTCCACATCGATTGTAGAGGTCCACGTATCGTAGATGTCCGGGGTCAACATTAGTGGAACTTGGCACACCCTAGTGCCATCGGCTTCTTGGCGTTCCGAAACGAAGACTGCAAGGGGCCTCGAGGTGGTGGTGGTGCAGCTCTACACCGCAAAGGAGGAAGATATTGGGCATGAGGCGTCCATGGTGGCCAGAGCCGAGGTGGATGACGAAGTAGCGGTCCCACGGTTAAAGACGAACGGCGATGACGCGGGTAACAGGGGAGGTCAGAGGGCGCGGCGGTGCTGAACTTGACGAATCCTGGTGAGGCCGGCAGGGGCGCAGCGCGGGAGGGGTGGAGGCCAGCTTGCTGATGAGGCGGCCATGCCTCAGCAGGGGCCGGCAGGAGGTGCAGTAGCAAGCACAGCCGCAACTACAGCGAGGCAGCGGCGCCATGGTGGGCTCGCGGTGGAGGCAGGGAAAGAGCCGCGTGGGGGAGGAGGAGCTGGTGGCACTAGAAGAGCAACAGCAGAGCAGCTCGCGAGCGGAGGCTGCTGCTCGCCGGAGTTGATGGCCAGCATGGCGGCAAAGACTTGCGGGCATCCATGGCGGGGCAAGGCAGGGGTGCTCGTTGGAGGAGCTCAGGACAGGGATCGGGAACGAGGAGGAGAATGAATCGGGCGCGGGGCTCTTGCGGTGCCCTTCCCTCGATGCGTGTCTGGCGGCGCCAGGAGGAAGGAGGGGTTCGAGAGGGGGAGGTGCGCGTGGGGATCGGGCTAGGTAACGCTAGGGTTAGAGCTGGGCCTTGGGAGGCCGGCCCAGTAGAGAAGGGGGTTGTGCCTAGGCCTTGGGAGGTCGGCGGCTAGACCTTAGGCCAATTAGGTGGGGAGAGGAAAAAGGCCAGGAGGCCTGCTGGCTGAACTCCTCTCTCTTATTTCTAAAACAGAAAAAAATAACAAAGAAGAGAAGAAAAAGCAAGGAGGTTTTAGGGGAAGAAGTTGGACATGCGGATAATTTTCCCGGACTCACAAAAATGTGCTTGTTCCGAGAAAATAGAAAAAGGCCAGATCGAACGATAAGAATTCAAACTCATTTGAATAAAATTCAAATGGGTTTGAACTCGGACGAGGTTTTAGGAGTGTCCAAAAATGTTGAGGTTTTTGGTGGAACTCCGGAAAGTGAAGAAAGAATTTAGGGCAAAGTTTGGAGATGAGGAATTTAGTAAGAAAAGCATGGAATATTTTGCAAGTGTGTTGTGGTAAATTCCAAAGGATGGAATATTTATTATAGCCCCCTAATATTGGAGGATATGTTATAAAGAGAATCACCATGTGAATATCCCTCGATTTAAATGAATCGAAGATCCATACGATTTGATTGTTGAGAAAAAGATGGCATGATGACATGATGCAATGCAAAAGATGCAAAGAAGAAAGCAACGAACCAAACAAATCACACGACGAAACTCGGAAATCATGGAAGGCACCTGAAGCTCCGGTCTTGGGGCGTCACAAAACCCTAGATCCCTCTCGTTGTCCATATAAACTGGAGGGGTTAGTCTAGAAAGGATATACTCATTACCATAATCATATAGGCTAGGATTCTAGGGTTTAGCCATCACGATCTCGTGGTAGATCAACTCTTGTAACACTCATATCCATCAATATCAATCAAGCAGGACGTAGGGTATTACCTCCATAGAGAGGGCCCGAACCTGGGTAAACATCGTGTCCACTGTCTCCTATTACCATCGATCCTAGTCGCACAGTTCGGGACCCCCTACCCGAGATCCGCCGGTTTTGACACCGACAGGCGTGCCCCAAGGGGGGAATCCTACTCCTACTAGGAGTAGGTTCCCCCCCTTTCCTAGTCCAACTAGGAGGGGGAAGGAAAGGGAAGAGGGGAAGAAGGAAAGGGGGGCCGGCCCTCCTCCCCAATTTAGATTGGGCTTGGGGGCGCGCCCCTCCTCTTGGACGCCTCCTCTCTCTTCCACTAAAGCCCATGAAGGCCCATTAACCCCGGGGGGGTTCCGGTAACCCCCCGGTACTCCGGAAAATGCCCGAACCTACCCGAAACCTTTCCGGTGTCCAAACATAACCTTCCAATATATCAAACTTCATGTATCGACCATTTCAAGACTCCTCGTCATGTCTGTGATCACATCCGGGACTCCGAACAACCTTCGGTACATCAAATCACATAACTCACAATACATATCGTCATCGAACGTTAAGCGTGCGGACCCTACGAGTTCGAGAACTAGGTAGACATGACCGAGACTCATCTCCGGTCAATAACCAATAGCGGAACCTGGATTCTCATACTGGTTCCTACATATTCTATGAAGATCTTTATCGGTCAAACCGCATAACAACATACGTTGTTCCCTTTGTCATCGATATGTTACTTGCCCGAGATTCGATCGTCGGTATCATCATACCTAGTTCAATCTCGTTACCGAAAAGTCTCTTTACTCGTTCTGTAATGCAACATCCTGTAACTAACTCATTAGTCACATTGCTTGCAAGGCTTATAGTGATGTGCATTACCGAGAGGGCCCAGAGATACCTCTCCGACAATTGGAGTGACAAATCCTAATCTCGATCTATGCCAACTAAACAAACACCATCGGAGAAACCTGTAGAGCATCTTTATAATCACCTAGTTACGTTGTGACGTTTGATAGCACACAAAGTGTTCCTCCGGTATTCGGGAGTTGCATAATCTCATAGTCATAGGAACATGTATAAGTTATGAAGAAAGCAACAGCAATAAACTAAACAATCATAGTGCTAAGCTAACAGATGGGTCATGTCAATCACATCATTCTCTAATGATGTGATCCCATTCATCAAATGGCAACTCATGTCTATGGCCAGGAAACTTAACCATCTTTGATTAACGAGCTAGTCGGGTAGAGGCATACTAGTGACACTCTGTTTGTCTATGTATTCACACATGTACTAAGTTTCCAGTTAATACAATTCTAGCATGAATAATAAACATTTATCACGATATAAGGAAATATAAATAACAACTTTATTATTACCTCTAGGGCATTTTTCCTTCACTGCACACCTGAATATATTTCAAAAAGGCAAGTTTACAAGTTGCGAGATGACAGTAACTCACGACACAAACCGGCATGGCCTGTTAATGTCTCAGACTTGAGACGGTGTGACCAAATAATTAAATCATCAAGGATAGCGGCTATAGAACTGTTTGCATCAATATTTAAATCTTGGAAGACTTGACTTTCTTGTTCCTTGCATCCTAAATCTTCCACAAAATAAGAAGTAACATGAAGGGCGGACAGAGTTGGGCAGGACCTGTGACATGGGAGTGGAGAAGAGATCTGCGGAGGGTGTGGAATGCGGGCATAGACCTGTTGTCTGTCAAATCTTGCGAGTAGACGGGCATGAGAAAAATAGGTGGTCTCGGTCCTCCATTTCCTGATTACATCTTTGGCAAACGTCTGAATCCGGAATGGTCTTCTTGTGCATGTTCTTCCTTTGTTCAAACGGTCAAGGTGGAAAAGCCAGCCAATGATCATAACTTGTTTTGAAATCTTAATTCCCAGATTTCAGCAACTAGAGTGTCTGTGAGCTAGTCAAAAAGAGTTGTGTAAGCTCCACGAGTGGAGAATACATCCCCATTAAGCAACCGATGAGTGTCTGGGACTTGGGAGGGACCAACATCCTACAACAAAGAGTTTAGAGAGGCAAGCTCTGCGACCGTAGTAGAGGTCAACCATTTATGAAGAGCAAGTTCAATTCCATCCTGCAAAATAATGGCTACCAAGGCATTTTGGTTTGTGTGGTGGAAAAAGGGGCAGGAAAAACTAGATCCAGGGGTTCCGGCTTTAGCCAATGATCTAACAACAAAAGTGGAGCGACCATCACCGATGGTGCATTGGGAAATCTCTCTTAAGATCTACAAGTGTTTAAAAATGGTCCTAGCAAGGAAGGAGTTGTTCTTGCCGAGACCGAGATGGAGGGCGAAAGGTGAAGAACACAATCCTTCCAAAGTAAGTTTGTGGCATGTAAAAATTTGCAAGCAAATTTCAGTAGTAGACACAAAAAAAATTCGCGTAAGTTTTTGACACCCAGGCCACCTTCAAATTTAGGAGTAAAAACTTTGTCCCAAGTAACTAGACATTCCCCTCGAAGAAAACCTCATCATTAGAGCAGAAAAAGGTGTGTCTACATTTGTCAATGGCTTCTAGGGCTTGGCTAGGGAGGGGGAAATAGAGCATGTAATAAGTGGGTAGGCTGTTGAGGCCCGAGAGAAGAACCAGCTTGCCACCCCAAGAGACAAGAGCACACCAACCAGAGAGATAGATATCGCAACAATCGATAATGGATGGAAAGCTAACGGGGTAACTTATGAGGGGAGAGAGGTAGTGTGATAATCCACAAGTAGGGGATAAGTTGTAGTCGAAAAGCCTTTTCGGTAAGTAAGAGTGTTGAACCCAACAGGGAGCTAAAGGTAGAATTAATATTCTCTCAACTTCTATCAACCACTGATACAACTATACGCACACTAAACGTTTGCTTTACCTAGAAACGAGAAATAAAACTACTTTGCGTGTAAGAAAGATAGCTTTGCAAGGATATAAAGAACCTGAAATAAAAAATAGGTGCTATTCAAATAAAAGAAAAACAAATAAAATGGATTTGGAAGAAAAAATAATAAAAGGATTGTCCCTAGGCAATCGGTTATGAAACGATAGTGATAATTCTCTATTGCAGTTTTTTATGCGGGAGAGGCCTATGCTAACAAGTAGCAAAATCTATACTACAAGTACTTATAATTGGAACTCTAGCAAGCCTCCGTAAATACCAAATATTCATTAAGGTAAAACCCAACATAGCACTAAGTTCTAACATCCCCTTTAATCCCATATGCAACAACTCACAAACTAGGGCATTGGTTCCAGTCAGTCCAGCCACCCACGACCCACCACAAGCAAATCTATCACATATTGGAACACCCAAAATCATGAATCCCACATGTGTGCGCGAAATGGCAGGCACCATAGGACGACACCATAATAACATACAATTCATATCAACCATAGAATATCACAATCAACCCATAGGACAAAAAGAAACTACTCAGATGTAATAGAGATGCAACACATCATTGGATAATAATATATAGCATCAAACACATGCCCAAGTAAAGATTACAACGGGGTAGAGAGAGTAGATCGTTGTATAGAGAGGGAGAAGGATGTTGATGAGAATGGCGAAGTTTGATCGTCGTGACAATGGTGAAGGAAATATGCCTTAGAGGCAATAATAAAGTTGTTATTTATATTTCCTTATATCATGATAAATGTTTATTATCCATGCTAGAATTGTATTAACCAGAAACTTGATACATGTGTGAATACATAGACAAAATAGAGTGTCCCTAGTATGCCTCTACTTGACTAGCTCGTTAATCAAAGATGGTTAAGTTTCCTGACCATAGACATGTGTTGCCATTTGATGAACGGGATCACATAATTATAGAATGATGTGATGGACTAGACCCATCCGTTAGCTTAGCATAATGATCATTAAGTTTTATTGCTATTAATTTCTTCATGACTTATACAAATTCCTTTGACTATGAGATTATGCAACTCCTGAATACCGAAGGAACACATTGTGTGCTATGAAACGTCACAATGTAACTGGATAAAAATGCTCCACATGTGTCTCCGAAGGTGTTTGTTGGGTTGGCATAGATCGAAGCAACCATCATTTCACTCTTCGCTGACTCCGCTTCTCCATCTTCTTGTTCGAGAAACCATCTCACTGCACTAGTACTCCTAGTAGTACTCCCTCCGGTCCTTTTTTGTCTGCGTCTAAGAAAATTTCATTTTCCCCGCAATGCTCTGCGCATTGGCATTTTTTTGCTGCTCTTTCCAACCGGGCCCTCCATCCCTTTCCACTGCATGCGTGCATGCAGTAATCACATCTCTCTTTCCCATGTGCTTCGCATCTTCCCAAGGCAGAGAGAGCTGCTTGCATGCAGAAACAAGAGAGAGAGTGAGAGGCGCATGCGTGTAGAGAGATGGACAGGGAGAGAGAGAGAGAGACGACATGCATGCATGCGGAAGTGAGAAGGTTGGTTTGCATGGCGCTACATTAATCAAGCGATGAGGAGTGAGATGGTTAGCTCTTTGGTCTTTGGAGAAAAAAATATGCATTAATTGACACGTGAAACGAGGATTTGTATTGATTAAATCCCGCGAAGGAAACCCCCGCCTTTGTTTTTTAACACTAGTACTCCTAGTACGTACGCACTTATCCTGTTTGGGTCTAGGCCTTGCATTGCCAAACTTCCACACATTTTTGCCAAGCTTGCCTAAAGTTTTCAAAATGAGAAGGAGGTACACTTGTGCACGGCTGTCGCGGTCGCACCACACCCTCACACGGTCGCTCCTGCACGCTACGGTCGCACCCTCACACAGTCGCTCCTGCATGCTGCAAACCCAACCAAGGGAACGCACCCTCACTGACACGTGTTGTCGCATGTGAACAAACCAAAATCAGCCATCCTATTGCTGACACATAATTTTCTTTCATAGAGTATGTTTATCCAACCGCATGTTGGGGAGTATCCCTACGGCCCGTGCGGTGGTCTGTTCGGGAAGAAGAGGAGGTGAGGAAGAAGGAAAGAAGGGTTAGGAGATGTAGGATATTCATCCAACCGCCTGAAATGGTAGACTGACCCAAGTCAGGCGACTTCCATAACAAATATATGTTTTTACACAGCAAAAGATCCAGAAAAACAACAACATAAAGAAAAACTATCACTAGTCACGAAAAGAGACGGCCTCGTCGTCTTTGGCTGCCGGTGCGAACCAGCCGTCGCTACCGACGTGTGTCTCCGCACCGTGGTTGTCCTCGGCCTCCAGCTACTCGTTCAAGCGGAGCGTGCGGTCGCTCTGCACGGACAAGAGCACAGCCCGGTTCAAGTCGATGATGTCCAGTTCCGCCTATAGGAGGGCCTCGATGGCAGCGGCATCCGCGCGCTCCGCGTTGAGTCGAGCCTCCGCCGCCCGGTTCAAGTCCAGGACATCAGGTTTCACCTGCAGGAGGGCGTCGATGAGAGCGGCATCCGCGTGCTCTGCGTCGAGTCGAGCCTCTGCCGCCCGGTTCAAGTCCAAGACGTCCGGTTCCGCCTGCAGGAGGGCCTCGATGGCAGTGGCATCCGTGCGCTCCTCCTCAAGTTGAGCCTCCGCCGCCCGGTTCACATCCACGACATCCGGTTCCGCCTGCAGGAGATCCTTGATGGCAGCAGCATGCGCGCGCTCCGTGTTGAGTTGAGCCTCTGCCTCCCGGTCCTCCTTTAGTATCGCCATGTTGAACCACTGGTCCGCCTACACCATGGGGGACTCGGACGCCGGCACGAAGTCGACGTCCATCATCTCATACCCATCGGGTGCCTTCTGCGTCGTGACCTCCGCCATGAACATTGGATCGGCTTCCTCCTCCTCGTAGCTTGGCTCAAGAGAACTCAGGGATTGGCCCGCCGCAAAGCGAGCTTGGGAACGGAGGTCTGTGGCGCCGACCGCCGCCGCAATTTCTGTGCGGCGCTTCGGCGTCAGCATATTGTAGTAAGTGATCTTGCGGCACACCATGGCTTTTTGGGGAACTAGGGGACGCTTGATGCGGGCTAGGGGATCGAAAGGTGGGGGAACGGGCTGGAGATTTGGTGTGGTTTTAGGGCAGTGGCTGGCGTAGGCCGAGCAGTGAAGGTTCTAGTGTGAATAGTGGTTCCGATGACGACCGGTCAATCGGTTTTGACTGTACACCGCTCTTGTCACGTTCGCGTTGCAGCCCGACATGCTGGACCCTCCACGTCGCTCACCAAATGGAACGCGCTTCGTTTTGCGTTTTCGCTCGCTTGTGGGAAAGCAGTTGAGAGCAAACCGACGTCCCTCCCCCGCCCGCGTCATTTATTATACCACCACTCCCTCCGTTTTATGCGGAGTAAATAAAAACAGAGGGAGTATACTACGGATGAGGATCCCCTGACGTGGCCGAACCCATTGAGTAACTGACATGCGGGGCCTAGCAAGCATGGGGTCTGCCAGTAAGTGTCCGAAAGGGAGGGTAAGGTAGGGATACCTACGGCAGAGGATCCACTTCCACTATACTACTTTGACCAAATGTTAGAGTAATAATATATGACATGCAAGTTACACAAATGTTAGAGTAATAATATATGACATGCAACTTACACAAAGCATACAGGGTCTAATGCGTTTTTCGAGGCTAACTTTGAACAAATGTTAGAGTAATAATATATGACATGCAACTTACACAAAGCATACGGTCAAATTCGTATGTGAAAGGAGTTTCCAATGATATAATTTTCACATTATACATTTCATGTACTATTAATCTTGTCAATAGTCAAATTGGAAACCATCTCGAGTACAAATCTAGGAGTATGTACGAATCTAACAATATTGATTGGGCGTTGTTGAATGTTGATACCTTTTTGATCAAAGTAGAGATACTTTGACTACACATAAAACTTATATGTAAACTAGAAAGGATAGGAGGGAGTACATTGTACGTTTAAAAACGAAACGAACATCGAATACCCTTTATATATGATTCACGAATGCTATGATCACCGGTTCAAAATTTTGAATCCGCCTTAGGTATCACGTGCCCCCACTCGTTCCCTCTCGATTTCATCTCGGGGTCCGGAGATCTATTGAAAGAGGACTATGGTGGGTACATGCGAATGATACTCGGCGGAATGTTCAAATGAGGCATGCGGGAGGATGGACTTGACTGGAGGGCGACATGATCGATGGAGAAGAGGGTTGGAGAGGAATGAGAAACAAGCAAACGCCACATGATTATACTTGAATGGCTCAAATAAACAATAAGTTGTCTCGCTTGGCCTACATAGTGAAAGGCCTAATGCGCAACGTGGAGCACTGACGCTCGAATATGGCCGGGAAAACAGGGAAACCGACATGTGGGGCAGACTAGTCCAATGGAGGAGCTGGCCCATGACCTCCTCGCCACCGACAACCGTTCATGTGGGTAGTTGGGGCCAACAATGGGGCGCAGCTCCAGCACCGCCTCTGGACATGGCGACCGCGGTGAGTGACATGCTCATATCGTAGCTAGACACAGTCGGTTTCAGTGTGCCGAGGGTGGCGTTAGTGCTGTGGCACGACCAACGGTATGTTTGGTTTGTGCCCAAGGTTTCCCCATCAAAGCATTGGGTAGCCAAAATTTTGGTTGAGGTTTTGGTTGCCCATGATTTGGCCGACATTGGCAAGAAAAATGAACTAGAGTTGGCTAGAGTTCATTGGCATGCCAAAAAAATGGCAACCATCCAAACAAAGACCAATATTTGGGTCATGATCAAAATTTTGGTAAGGTGCACTTTGGCCACAATCCAAACACACCCCAACACCTGGCTCGTCGAGGATGCACGGGGCGCCGCGACGCATCCGCGGAGTGGTGTAGCGCGGCCAACTGCATCCTCTGGACCTGAGACCATGCCGGGTCGTCTTGCTTTTTCAATGACATGCGGGGATCGCATGTGAGCAAAGGGCATCTCCAACGTTGCCACGACCGCAGCTGACTACCCTGGCACACCAAAACCCTCGTCCCTTGTGCCGTCGCGCGGTGCGTTCCCAGCCGGCGCCAGTTGCCCGCATTCATGCCATCCATTCGTATGTCGTCGTTAAGAGGCTCGCTGCCCAAGGAACCAACTCTGGTGACTTAATGACGCACCCAGACGCTTGGCCTCACCGGAATGCGCTACTTAAAGCGGCAATGCCCAGCTAACCTCCACACCATAGTGCATCGTCCTCCTACCTGGCACCACATCCGCCATGACCGCAAGTGCGAACGCTCTGCGGGAGAGCTTGTCTTCGGGGATGAATCTCAAGGTCGCCGCCCTCACTCAAGTTGCCTCTCGCGAAGCAATAGCGGCGTAGCCGGACGCGGACGCGACTGCACAAGCGGTGGCCACGCTGGCGGCCGAGGACGGGAGCACCGTCAGCCACGCGTCCTACTTGCCGCCGTCCAATGTCCGGCACCGCCGAGGTCGGGGACTCCTCCGAGGATGAGTAGGGCATGGGAGGCGGCAGGGCATGGTGTGCCAACTGGCCGGTCCGTATCCCGTGTTCTACTCTTCCTCGCCGGAGACCGCACCTTCACTTCACGGGTCTTGAACCCCGCCCTCGTACATAGATTTCGCAGATGGAGGACGTCAGTCGCTGCCGTAGAATAGGTTTAGGGTTGGGTTTCTTTTATTTTTCTGTCCTATAAAAGTTCGAAATGTAATGAAAATCTTCCATGTTTGCATTAATCTCGGCCGGTGTATATGAACTTTCACAATAATATACATATTGTAGGAGTACTAGCAAGATGCCCGTGTGTTGCAGGAAGATCAAGATCTTGTGGGAGAAAAGGATGAACGAGGGAAAGCCTTATCTGCAAATGTGGAGTACTAGCAAGATGCCTGTGTGTTGCACGGAAGATCAAGATCTTGTGGGAGAAAAGGATGAACGAGGGAAAGCCTTATCTGCAAATGTGGAGAGCAGTGCGGGTAAATTGTCATAGTTTCCTTCCTATCCGTTAGATATAGATCGGACGGCCTATATTGCAGGATGACAGGCACACCATCATCACCAACTCTGCTTTTTATTGAACCGAGACAAATCTAACATGCGAAGTAAAATAAACACATAGGGTCTATACATACACAAATTATCTTAGGCACTCCAATAGTACGTCCACTACACATTCACGCATTTCACATCTTCCTACATCTACGGGAACCAACGAAAGGGTTAACATAAATTGCCTCTCTCTCTCCTCCCCTGATTTTCATGGTGGTGGGCTCCTCCCTCCCCCCAATCTACAATCAACAGCTCACACATTTCACATTATTTTAATTACGTAACTGGGATTACGTAGGTGTAGCATTACTCGTCCTAAAAAACCCAACTAAGCCAACCTCCCAGCATATCGCGCGGGAAAAGACCCGGTCACGCAGTTTTAGTCGGGATTACCGGATTACTAGTAGTAGCTAGTATCGATGGATCGCGCGAAGCAACAATTTTTTTTGAGGGGGCAAAGCACCTAGTTTAAAAGGAAAAAGGAGGTACACTCACAGCACTCCTGTCGCGGGCGCATTGCACCACACACACGTTCGGTCCTGCACATGGCTTACGCAAACAGAACGCGCTTCGGCTTGCCTCTTCACTGACACGTGGGACTGCACTTGGAGAAATCGACCATGTGCCAAACTCCCCCCGCCCACCGCGCAAAAATCGTCCCCCCCCCCACACCCAAAAATTCCCCCCAAATTCGATTCAACCGCCCTTCGGCCAGCTAGCCAATAATATTCCCCAAACCCCCCCTCCCCCCTGTCCACCTCCACTCCATTCGCTCTGCCAAAGCCGCCCTCCCCACTACGCCGATACGTCGGTGACGCGGTTCGGCGATCCTCTCGCTCCCATAGTACGCTCTCGTAGACTGTCGTCCTCTAGCCGCGCCGCCACCTCTGGCTACGTTCTTGTGGAGGCACACGGCGGTCAGCGTCGCCACCGCTGGCGACATTCGTGTGGAGACACACGATGGTCAGCTTCTCCCACGGTACGCGCATTCTAGACTGAGGCCCCGTTCATGTCGGTGTAGCGCTGAATGTTAGCTGATAGACGCTGTTAATCTCACTGTTTGCCGAAGTAGTTTACTGTCAATATGCTCTGCTTAAGAAGCTTCCTTGCCTTGTTCTGCACTCAATCTGCTTAGCTGAGATGGCATGCCAAGGCTGATTAGTTGCTAAAATATCCTGCCATATATTTATTGTGACGTAGATTGCCATGGTCTAGTAGCCAATCTGTTAGGTGAAATAGCTCTACACCGTTTTATACTCGATCTTTGTTGCTGCGATGGCCTTTGATAGTTCGATGGTTGTGTGCCCGGCCTCATTGACTGCTGAAACAACCTGCCATAATTTGGCACTCAAATCTATTTAATGAATTAGCTTTACATATATTCCGTTACTTAGATCTGCTCGTCCAAATATCTTGCCATAGCTTTAGACATCGACCTAGGTATTTTTTTTCTGGACTTCATAAAAAAGCATATATGTTTTTCCTGTAATATCTAGTAGAAGAACTAATTTGTATGTCTAACAGATGGACAGGACTTGGATAACTTCTGCTTGAAGATTCTCCGGTGCATATGTCGAGGGGGTTGAAAACTTCATGAACTTTACTAGAGCTGAGTACGGTGGTCCGAAATCAGATGTGCTCTGCCCATGTAGCAATTGTATGAATTCAGTTACAAGACCCCAGTCAACTGTGCAAAATCATCTACACTTGTATGGGATGTCGGTCACATATACTAGGTGGGTTCATCATGGTGAAGCTGTGAATGTCAATGTTATTGACTACGTGGAAGCAGCAGATCACCATCTTGATCTGCCTGATGCTCAGGTGGAAGAGGAGGAGGAGGTGGTGGTGGCGGAGCCAGTGAGTTTGACCAACATTGAAACAATGCTACGAAATGCTCGTGCATTCCGTGAACTTTCACCTGCAGAAGAAAAACGGTGGGCCCGCATGTTGGAACAATGCAACGTTGCTGTCACCCCAGGAAATAAGCTGTCAGTATTCTCAGCTATGGTCACCTTTCTTCAGGTGAAGACATCTGAGCGGATGACCAACAAATCATTCGATGCGATGTTGGCTGCTTTCCGCAAATCTTTCCCAGATGCGTCTGAGCTGCCACACACCTACAGTAAAATGAAGAATTTCCTTCGTGCAGTTGGAATTGGATATGATATGATCCATGTTTGTAAGAATAATTGTGTTCTGTTCCGGAAGGATTATGCCAACTTAAGTGAATGCCCGAAATGCAAATCATCAAGATGGAAAGATGGCGATGCTGTGAAGAGGATTCCTCATAATGTTCTGAGACATTTTCCAATTACACCAAGATTGCAGAGGTTGTTTCATGATGCTGAAACAAGAGAGGATGTACTGTGGCATTCTAGGAACCAGGAGTACAGAGATCAGAATGTAATGAGCCATCCATCTCATGGTAGTGAGTGGAAAAGCTTCAATGATAAACACAAAGAGTTTGCTGCTGACCCGAGAAACATTAGACTTGGCTTAGCTTCAGATGGATTTAACCCATTTGGCCACCAGAGCGCCACATATAGCATGTGGCCAGTGCTTGTTATCCCTTACAACATGCCTCCAAATGTCTGCACCAAAGAATCAAACTACATGATGGCCTTGCTCATCCCAGGTCCAAAAAGTCCTGGAAAGGATTTTGATTTGTTCATGGAGCCTCTTGTGGAGGAACTTCAACAGCTATGGAAGGGTGTTCTCACTCGAGACCTATATAGCAGCCCACCTGCTGATTTCTTTCTGCGTGCTATTATAATTTGGTGCATACATGATTATCTGGCTTTGGGCATTATGTCAGGGCGAACGACACATGGTTACAATGCATGTGTTCGTTGTGACAGGAATCCGCTGTCATACGCAATACTTAGCAATATCTGTTACATTGGACACCACCGTTTCCTTGCCAAGGACAAGCCGCATCCTAGAAAATACTGAAGACATGTGTTCAATGCAAAGCATGAAAACCGTGATGCGCCAAAGAGGCTCACCGCCGATGAGTTGCAAGTGGAATTAGAGAAGGTCAGGCATATTACACCAGGAAACCATCCTGGTAATGGTAGCAGGAAAAGGAAGTGTGGCAGGGTAGAAAAGAGATTATTGTTTACCCGCAGGTCCACTTTGTGGGACTTGGAGTATTGGAAAGATTTGGATCTGCGGCATAATCTTGATGTGATGCACATCGAGAAAAATATATGTGACAGCATTATCGGCACACTTCTTAATATTGAAGGCAAGACGAAAGATACCTTAAAATCTAGGATTGATTTGACACACCTGGGTATCAGAAAGGATTTGCAGGTGCAAGATGAAGGTAAACCACGGGATATGGCACCAGCTGTGTACGTCTTGGACAAGGTAAAAAGAAAAGAATTCTGCGAGGTCCTGTCACGTGTGAGATTCCCACATGGATTTGCTTCCAACCCTGAAAGGAGAGTCAGTGCAGATGGAAACAAGGTACAAGGGTTGAAAACTCATGACTGCCACGTCCTACTTCAAAGGGTTTTACCTGTTATCCTTAGAGGATTGGGCCGCCCTGACTTATACAGAGCAGTTGCAGAGTTGGGACAATTCTTCAGGGAACTCTGCAGTAGGAATATCAGGATAGATGCTTTGGAGCGTCTTAGAGACAAGATACCAACTATCCTATGCGACCTTGAGAAGATATATCCTCCAGCCTTCTTTGATGTGATGGTGCATTTGGCTGTTCATCTACCTGATGAGGCACTACTTAGAGGTCCAGTACAGTATGGCTGGATGTACCCTATTGAAAGGCGGCTAGGCACTTTCAAGGGCTATGTTAGGAACAGAGCTAGACCCAAGGGTTCCATTGCAGAGGCCTACATTGCTACAGAAGCGTTGACATTCTGCTCAAAATACATTGAAACGGCTGATTAGCTTAGCAAAGAGGTGGGTGAAGACAATCCCAGGCTCAATGTTTTCAATTATTCTGTTCGAGTTACAGGGAAGAGTCGACAAGAGGACAAACCTAAAGATTTGGACAAAATGGTTTGGTATGTGTTGAATAATTGTCCTGAGATACTACCTTATATCAAGTAAGTGTAGTACTGCAGCTTATACATCCTAATCTACTAAACTTGCAGCACATTCTTGTATATTTAGATGTTTGACACGATCACTATGTTGTGCAGCATCTACAAAGAGGAGTTACTGCCGCAAAATCCAAGAAACATTGAAAAACTGGTTATGGTAGGATTTGCGAAATGGTTCAAGAACCATGTAAGCTTTTGAAGTGCACTGTTAGTTTTTTTAATATATTGAGTACATAAGATGATCAGCTTGTCCATTTTCTAACCATAGGTTAAGAAGATGCGGGAGGATGGGCAGGCAGTTGATGATGCCCTTTACTCACTAGCAATGGGTCCTGATACTCGGGTAAGACATTATGAATCTTGCGTTGTTGGAGATGTGCGCTACAACACCCTTGCACGAGACAAAGGAAGGAAGACACAAAACAGTGCCATCATGAGCACGGATACGTATGAAAAAGAGACAACTGAAATGTATGCTAACATAACAGACATTGTTCAGTTGCAGTATATCTCCAGTTTCGAGGATCATCGGTGTGTGGTTCTGTTGTGCTGTCGTTGGTATAACCTGTTTTCCAGGATCGCAAAACCCAGAGCTGATGATTATTTCAAATCCATCAATGTCAAGGCGGCGTACCAGACCAACGAGCCTTTTATTTTAGCAAATCAAGCAACACAGATATTTTTCTTGGAAGACACATTTGCACGTAGCGATGACTGGAGAGTATTGCAAAGGTTTGAGTAGAGGAATTCATTTAATGAAGTTGCACAACAAGATGATGCTTACACTACTCCTGGTGTACAAGATAACACATATGTTCCTAATATCTTTGAGAACCATCACGTCAATGATGCCGGTGAAAAGATTGCCTATCGTGTTGTGGACATACAAGAGTTGATCAAGAAGAAGCCAACATTCGAGGACGTTTAGGACGAAGAAGAAGATGATACCGTGGGGAATTACGATTCAGACTGAGACACATGGCGAAGATGTTGACGCTGCTCCTGCGGATGATGATTACATTGCTTTTGTCGTATTTGCCTGTCAGAAGACGTTTTTTATCTACTATGTAAAATTGTGTTTGCTATGACAACTGAAACCTGATGAACATGTTGTTTAGTATTTTGCTGTGAGAACATCACTTGTTATGTATGCTGATTTGTGTTTGGTGATTGTATGACAACTAAAACACGATGACATTGTTGTTTAGTTGTACTCATATTTGGCTATGAAACTTGAATTTGATGACATAGTTTGCTGTTGGACTGCAATTTGCGCGATGTCTTCGAATGAGAACAAAGCTGACCCGACAGGGCCTCTGCTATTTATTTATTTATATGAGCAAAAGGGGATACCCCCTGATTTCCGTTAATAGAAATCATTAGATGTTCACAACACTACGCCCAGCCTGCTACACAGGTTTCATTCATTACTAGTTTCAGCAAAGTGCTCATGTCGTAGCCACTGAATACATCACGAGTGCTACATACACTGCAAATAAAGAGACAATCATCCTATAGAGCACATCGATTTTGCCCATTATCTTCACAGGCTCTTTCATCTCCTCATTGCTGTCAAGGCCGTTCAGCAGTTGTTGCTTGGCCATGATCAAAGGAACTACATCTTTAACCTTCTACTCTGCATCTTCCTCTTTTGATGTTCCTTCAGTTACTTGTCCAACACCCCAACCTGCTGGTATTGGGATTCCTCGGCTAACGAAATAATCAGCGTAGTTGCATTCCCCCACATCAGCAACTTCCCAGAAATACAAATCACACGGATCTTCCCTTTTCTGCACAAATCAAATTGGAAGATCATCAACCAAACTATTAAAAAATCAGCAACTGAAAGCAGCAGAACAACACTGAAACATATTATTACCCCATGATTCGGGCATTTGTAGAAGACTCAGCCAGGGTTGCGGATTTTGGTTGAGACGCGACGGATGACTCTGCGTGATTTGCAGCAGTGGCACCACACCAACGGCAGCGGGTTGCAATGAGCAATCGGCTGCGGTGCGCGTGCCGGCGGGGGTGTGATGAGACCCATAGGCGATGGTACGGGTGGCGACTTGGCGCGTATCTGGTTGTTGCCTGCTGAAGAGCAGGTGGACGAGCTGCCAGCGGACATGGTTGCTACGGCTAGAGCTTCTGATGCTAGGCAGAGTAAGTAGAGAAGAGGAGAAGCAAATGTTGGATATGTCAGTTTCATTACTTGCAGAGTAGCACAGATAGTCATAGTCTAGGTTTGGATTCGAACCAGCTACTGGAGCACGTCTTTATTTTTTCTAAAACTCGGCAACGTCTCTTTACTGGTACACTAGCTTGTTCTGTACGCCTTCCCAAGTCTTTGATTTTCTTTCTATATATAAAAAAGTATGCTACTTGGTGTCCGCTTAGTCAACAAACGATTGTGCCAACCTTGACCGTTGGATTGACATTCAACGTCTGTCGCGTTTCTTCAGTCTCTTCTTCCTCGAGCTGCCAAAGCCAAACCAACGCCGGTGGGACCACCTGCTCCTGCCTCCCATGGCTGGATGTGATCTTCCCCGGCTCATGTTCGTTCCTGTCTGAGACCTCATCATCGTCCTCCGCCTTGGTTCGCTCGCTGCGGCGCCGCCCTCCGGTGTTGTCAACATGGTCAACAACCGAGAGGAATAAGGAGATGATTGTACATGGTGAGGATGACAGTAGGGACCCAGCAGCACGCGCAGTAATTTTGTTTTTTCGGGACAGAGAAGGGTATCAACTGGGTTGTGCGGGACCCGTGTCCCGCCAAGCCCAGTCTTTTATTTCATATGTTTAGCACATGACCAACCCAGTTTGTTTTTTTTCCTTTCTGAAAATGGCTAGCTAGCTATTTTGTTTTTTGCAGAATAACCAACATAGGCCTACTTGCTTTTCTACACCCTGCTGGGCCAGAAATCTTTCAAGACGAGGAGGGATGCATTTTGCTCAGAAAATGGGCTATAAGTAATAAGAAATGGGCTATAAGTAATAATAAATGGGCTATAAAATGAAAAAATAGAGCAAACAGGCAATTAGTTCCAAAATACTATTTTCTTTCGGATTTTGATATTTTAAATTTCATTGTTTTTGTGCGGGTAAAATTTCATTGAATTTAAATTAAGGTATATTTAGATTTAAAATTAATTTGAATCTGGCTAGAAATTTCGGGATGTATATTGTTTGGGATAGATTTGGAGGCTGACTTGTGGGTCTACTAGGTTGACGTGTACTTTAGCTTTGTCAACTTAGTCCACAAACGATTCTAGCAGCAGTGACCGTTGGATGTTAATCCAACGGCCGTGCTGCTTCTTCAATATCTGATCTTCTTGCTCCAGCCGCCCAAATCAGCTCCGGTGGGACTGTCTGCTCCCGCCTCCCATGGCCGGCTATGCTGCCGCAAAGGCCGCACCGCCCATCCTACTTCATTGCTGGTCAGGCCATTCCTCTACTCACCCACACCTCCTGTTATTTTCCGGCGATGGCAGCCGGACCAGTAAACCCTCGTACTCCCCACCGCGTGGGCAACCATTGCCGAGTCTTCCCCGGCTCCGTGTCGTTCCCTTCCTAGGCCTCGTCGTCGTCCACCGCCATGGTGCTCTCGGTGCGGCCTGGTCAACATGGTCAACGAACGACATCCATCGGCCGTGGACTGTACGCGCAAAATAATGATTCCTCCACCTGGCAGCTGGGACCCACCAGAAGGGCCTCTGTATTTCGCGAAAAAACGTTCCCCCCGCTGACATGTCGAACCCACCAGCTATATCTTCGCACGCAAGGAAGTGCCTCCTTATTACGCACAAAAAATGAATACCCCCTGCTAGCTGGGACCCACCATTGTGGGAGGCTGACTTGTGGGCCTACTAAATTAACGGGGACGGAGGGCTTTGTCAACTTAGTCAATATGAACGATTCTAGCTCCAGTGACGTACGATGTCCATCCAACGGCTGTAGTGCTTCTTCAACCTCTAGTTGGTCGTGTCGCATGCTCCTGCCTCCCGTGGTCAGCTGTGCTACCGCGGAGGCCTCACTGCCCCCTACTATTCCCACCGCTGGCCAGGCCCTACGGCGACGGCAGCCTCACAGCGCAGCCGAACCAGTGAACCCTCGTACTCCTCTCCGCACGGGCTTCCACTGTCGCATCTTCCCCGGCTCCGCGTCGTCCCCTTCCTAGGCCTCACCGTCGTCCACCGCCGTGGTGCTCTTCGCGCGGCGTGGTCAACGTGGTCAAGGAACGACTTCCATCGGAAGAGTACTATACGTGGAGAGGCTGACAGCTGGGTCCACGGCCACAGCCCAGTTTTTTTGTGATTTGCCAAGTAAGTCACTTTGTCAGGCATGTTGGGCTGCAAATCTTTCAAGATGAGGAGAGCTTTCATTCGGCTGGCCGAGAAAATGGCCCATCAGTAATGAGAAATGGGCTGTACATTTTTAAAACACATCAAACTGGCAATTAGTTTCAAATATCTTTTTTCCATTTCTAGATTTTAAATTACATTAATTTTTATGTGTGGAGAATTTGTTGGATTTTATATTGATATACATTTATTTTTAAAATCAGTTTGAATGTGAGTCGAAATTTCAGGATTAAAAACAGTTCGGACCGCACCGAAATATGCAAAATTTCATATAATTTTTTAACCGTGGCCACAATATGGGTTGTAATGCTAACAAAAAGAATATGGGCTCCAAAAAAACCTTAAGAATTAGCAAATGGGTTGTATGCTGTTTTCCACAGATTTGAGGCTTTCCTAAAAAAAAGGTTGACGCCCAAGCAGTGACTGTTGGATGTCCATCGAACGGCCGTCGTGCTTCTTCAATCTCTGCTCTTCCTGCTCCAGCCGCTCAAACAAGCACCGGCGGGAGGACTGCCTGCTCCCTCCTCCCCGCGGTCGGCTGTGCTGCCGCGCAGGCCTCACCGCCCCACTGTACTCCCATCGCTGGCCTAGCCATCCCTCTACTCACCCACACAAGTTGTTATTCTCCAGCGACGGCAAACGAACCAGTAAACCCTCGTACAGTCGTACTCCCCTCCGTGTGGGAAACAACTGCCGAGTCTTCCCTGCCTCCGTGTCATTCCCTTCCTAGGCCTCGCCGTCGTCCACCACCCTGGTGCTCTCGGCGCGGCCTGGTCAACGTGGTCAACGACTGACATACATCTGAAGTGGACTGTACGTGGAGAGGCCGACAGCTAGGTCCACGGCCGCTCGCAAGGAAATGCCTCCTTATTACGCGCGAAATAATGATTCCTCCACCTGACATCAGGGACCCACCGAAAGGGCCTCTGTATTTCGCGAAAAAATGTTACCACCGCTAACAGCTCGGACCCACCAGCTATATCTTCGCATGCAAGGAAGTGCCTCCTTATTACGCACAAAAAAATGAATATTCCCCTGTTAGCTGGGACCCAGTATAGTGGCAGGCTGACTTGTGGGCCTACTAAGTTGACGGGGACGGAGGGCTTTGTCAACGTAGTCAATATATGCACGATTCTAGCTCCAGTGATCGTACGATGTCCATCCAACGGCCGTAGTGCTTCTTCAACCTCTGGTCTTCTTGCTCCAGCCGCCCAAACCAGTGCCGGTCGTGCCTCGTGCTCCTGCCTCCCGTGGTCGGCTGCAATGCGGCGGAGGCCTCACCGCCCCCTACTACTCCCACCACTGGCCAGGCCATCCCTCTACTCACACAGACCCCCTGTTATTCTGCGGCGATGGCAGCCTCACACCCCAGCGAACCAGTGAACCCTCGTACTCCTCTATGCATGGGCATCCACTGCCGCGTCTTCCCCGGCTCCATGTCATCCCCTTCCTAGGCTCGCCATCTTCCACCGCCCTGGTGCTCTCGGCGTGGCATGGTCAACATGGTCAAGGAACGGCTTCCATCGGACGTGGACTATACGTGGAGAGGCTGACAGCTAGGTCCACGGTCGTAGCAAGGAAGTGCCTCCTTATTACGTGCAAAATAATTATTCATCCACCTAACAGCGGGGACCCACCAGACAGGCCACTGTATTTCGCGAAAAAAATGTTTCCCCCTGATTGCTAGGACCCACCAGCTACACCTTCGCACGCAAGGAAGTGCGTCCGGGCAAAAAAACAAAACGATTCGCCCCCCTGACTGCTGGGACCCACCAGCTACATCTTCGCACGCAAGGAAGTGCCTGATAGTCGGGACCCACCTGGTCGAAGCGTACGTAGCATTGTCATTCTGGTCGCGAACGTGTACGTACATATATACTGGTCGATGTAGAGGCGCGCACGTGTCGTAGTAGAGGCACGTACGTGTCATAGTAGAGGCGCGCACGTAGCATGTACACGTACTTAAAGTGGCCAGGGTGCAAGAAAGAAAATACGACCACGTACGTACATACGGGCAGGGTCTCGAACACCTACTCGCGCATACGTACGGCCAGGGCTCGTGTACATGGCTGGGTCAGAATGGAGAAACAGCGTCGTCGTCGTGTTCATGGGGAGGCAACGGAATGCGTCGTGTTCATGGGGAGGCAACAGAATGCGTCGTGTTCATGGGAGGCAACGGAATGCGTTGTGTTCATCAGGAGGCAACGGAACGCGTGGGAGCCGACCGGCTGGGTCGGAACGGAATGCGTGGTCGTGTTCATCGGGATGGCTTGGACGGAATAGGCGATGGAAACGAGGCCTGGCATATCGCAGAACGGAGGAAACAGACCTCCTATGGTCGAAACGGGGGTCCTGTTGATCGGGAGGGGTGTGGCGTACCGCAAAACGGAGGAAACGGACCTCCTACGGTCGAAACGGGGGTCATGTTGATCGGGAGGGGTGTGGCGTACCACAAAACGGACGAATGGACCTCCTACGGTCGAAACGGGGGTCCTGTTCATCGGGAGGGGTGTGGCGTACCGCAAAACGGGACTCCACGGGATATTGTTCATCTCCACCGTCGACCTCCTCCAGCCTCCACGGGCTACCGTCGACCTCCTCCAGCCTCCACGGGCTCCTGTTCATCCAGCCTCCACGGCGCGCTACTCCACCGGCTACTGTTCAACCACCCCTCCACCGTCTACTATTCATCCAGCCCTCCACACCACGGGGTCCTGTTCAACCACCCCTCCACAGGCACCCCTCCACTGTCTACAGTTCATCCAGCCCTCCACCACACCACGAGGTCATGTTCATCCAGAGGCAACGCCACCACTCACTGTTCATCCAAACCCCCCGCAACACTCACTGTTCATCCCAGAGGCAGCATCGATTGGCTTCAGTTACTAGCAGTAGCGAAGGAATCGCTCGATCGGGTTTAGTTAACGGCCATCGATCGATGGCTCGGGTTCAGTAACGCGTAGCCTGCAGTGCAATCGCTCGAGTTCAGTTAGGGCCCAACGCCTCGCTCGGGTTCAGTTAGAGCCAACGCCTCGCACACACGCGCGTACGTGTATGAGAGAAACGCGCATCGCTCGGCCCCCGACCTCCCACCGTAACCGGGAACTCCCCGAAATTTTCCTCCCCCTCGCTTCTACCATGGTTTTTTCCGTCATGGACGGCCCAAAGAATGTCATGCAGCTGCGTCTCCGGCCCTCCCAGGACGAAAAGCCCATTTTCTATCATGATTTTTTGTCATAGAAGTAGGAGCCCACCACATCTATGATGATACCGGGTTTTGTCACAATTATCGTCGTAGAAGTGTCATATGTATGACAAAAAAAATTCGTTCGGCCCAAAATGTCACGGATGTGTCTTTTTTTTGTAGTGATACCCAGAATCACATCCAAACCTTGCGACTCCAGAATTATTAGGTCTGAGGGGAAAACGTGCCTACCTATGGCCAATGGCATCTGAAAACATCCTTGGCTTGCCATGTACTCTGCTCCTGGCGAGCTCACTAACATTGGTGTACTAAGAACTTTGGTGGGCAGTTTATACTTATCCACAAATCCCCTCAATATGTATGAATGAGATGCACCAGTATCAAAAAGAACGACTGCAGTAAATGACTTAACCAAAAACTTACCTATTACTGCATCTGGTTGGGCTTCAATCTCCTCCACGTTAACGTGGTTCACCTGTCCCCTAGTGAAAGGGTTGGGATTCTTCCCAGAGCTTCCATTTCCGTTTCCATTCTTAGCTTCAGGACATTCATTGGCGTAATGTCCGGTCTTCTGGCACTTGTAGCAAGTAACGTGGCTTAGATCCTTCTTGGCAGGTGTTGCTGGGTTGGAACGGTTCTGTCTGTTGCTTCCTCCATTACCATTTCCGTTTCTGGGGCCACTATGGTTGTGCGAACTTCCTCCATTATGAGTGTGGCCTCCGTGGTTATGCACAAGTCCTCCAAAATTCGGGGTGAAAAGAGGTCTCTGCTGAGATCCAGAATTATACTTCCCTTGTCCATACTTCCTCTTGTGGCTGTCAATCTGCTGCTAATTCCCTTCAAGCATGAGAGCTCTATCCACCAACTTCTGGTAGTTATTGAAATTTGCTACCATCAACTGCATGCTCAGCTCATCATTCAGTCCTTCCAGAAACTTCTCCTTCTTAGCTGCATCTGTAGCAACGTCATCTGGGGCATAACGTGCTAGCTTACTAAATTCATCCACATACTGGCCAACAGTGCGCCCTCCTTGGCGTAAGTTGCGAAACTCATGCTTCTTCATGGCCATAGCTCCTGCTGAAACATGGGCAGTGCGGAAAGCTTGCTGGAACTGATCTCATGTGATAGTGGCTATAGGATAGGTGATAGTGTAATTCTCCCACCATGAGGCTGCTGGTCCATCCAATTGGTGTGCGGCAAAACACACCTTCTAAGCATCTGTGCATCCTGCAGTGGTTAACTCCCTTCCAATCCTACGGAGCCAATCATCTGCAACTATTGGCTCGGTGCTACTGGAAAACACCGGTGGCTGCAACCTCAGAAAACGGGCTAAGTTGTCAACTAGGGGTGGTGGTGGTGGGTTGTTGTTGGTGGTGGTGGTGGTGTTGCCTTGGTTCTGAACTAACAACTGCATCAAGGTATTCTGCTGCTGGATCAACTGAGTGAGCTCCAGTGGAAAGGTAAATCCGGGGTCACGTCTCGGAGGCATCTGGGGTTTAGAGAGAAGAGAATAGAATAGAATGAGGTCTAGTGAGAAAACACTGCCCATATGCACATGAGACAAACACAATCATTTCACTCAATCAATCAAAGGCATACAATCAGTCTAGAACTTATCGTTATAAAAGTGCTTGGACTATACTATTTACATGGTAGACTACTACTACTCTTTTGGTGGTCAACTAGAAATATTGTTCGGTCGAAGATTCCATGATATCTGCTCCAGCTTCATCAACATAGTCATCATCGCTATCATTGGGATCCGAATCGGTGTCGTCAATGATGATGTAATCCTCAGGGCGAATCTCCTTGGGTTCTTCGTCTTCTTCTCCTGGCGCGGGGTCTCCCATGAAAACTCCTAGCTTCCTTTCCAGGTCATCATTCTTTTCCACTAGCACGACGATTTCCTCCTCATAATCTTCGCGTGTAGCCTTGAGTTCTTCTTCAAGCTCCGTGATCCTTGTCATTTCCTTCTTCAAATCCATCATGCCTGCGCACATCTGATTCTCCTGGCGACGGATGTGCTGGTTTAACTCCTGAATGAAAGCGGCAATTGATCTATCCTTCCTGGTGCTGATCATCTCCCATTGCTCATCTCGACGCCCACAAATCTGGTAGATAGTATCCTTGAGATCCTTTTGGTAAACTTCTCCAATGCATCCCATTGTGATGTGAGCTACCATACACTTTCCTAGACTCCAGGTTGGTGCATCAAAAGAGAACTCTATGAGCTTAGTGACTGGCGTAAATGTCCTTCCTGGTACTTGAACTTGAATCATCCAGCGCTCCTCTTCTGGTAAAGTGGCATTGTAAGTCCCGGTGAAGCTTGGTGTTCCAATGTTTAGGTACTTAGTGACTTCCTTCAAGTGACGTCCAAAAGGGGTGTCTTCATCTGGTTGTGTGAACTTGATCCTTGCATCCGCCATCCTAAAGAGTAGAAAATGGAGAGGAGTTAGAAGTGAGAAGAGAGTAGTGATCTAGGGCTTTAGCTTAGTGGTCTTGTCCTACAGTCAGTGTGTGCTCCGATACCATCTTTGTAGCGACCAGACCTCAAATAGTCTGATCTCTGTGTATAAGTGTCATCCCTGGATCGGTAATGCTGACACACACAGTACTTGAAGGATTTATAACAGAGTGGCAATCACACACTTATTACATCGAATGTCTCAAAAGAGAACTTATTACAATAAATATGGCTTAAGGCCATCTAATACGATAACATCGGAAGGCTTGGAAGATAAAGTGAGTCCATCAACTCCAACAGCATCACTGAGTGAAAGACCACGACCTAAGGCTCCTTACTCGTCATCTGAAAAGTCTGCAACATGATATGTTGCAGCCCGAAAACGGGCCAGCACATAGAATATGCTCGCAAGGTAACACAAGAGAATAATGAACAGAATAAAGCCATCACTATATGCATATATGACTGGTGGAGGCTGTATGGTTGATATGTTTTGCGTAAAGCCAATTTTTCCCTACTACAAAGGAATATATCTTATTTAACTACAAATTTTTTGAAAACATTGAGAATGGTAAACCCCATCTCAATCCCAATTAAAAGTAATCATTAACCCAAACAAAATTATATAATTAAGAGTGATGAGATCCACATGATAATCCAAGAATTAGATACTCAAGATGTCCATAACCGGGGACACGGCTAACCATGATTAGTTTGTACACTCTGTAGAGGTTTGTGCACTTTTCCCCACAACACTCGATCTCCTCCGTTGGATTTCTCGTACTACATAATGTTTGAGAAACGGATGACCGAGACACAGTCATTCAGAAGCGTTAGCACCTTACGATGGGTAGACCGGTACACCTACATCCCCTACATCTGCTAGTCTACCACTGTAAGAGTTCACACAACTTAATCAACTATGCTAGAGCCCATAATAGCATGTGGCTGCACATGGAAGTTTCCAGTATGAATAATCTTATGATCCCTTTGAGCCTGGGTGGCAGTGCATAGGAGAATCACACGGTACCCCGGGATTTCCAAAAAATATAGGCAATCAATGGGTTCCCCAGGTGCCTCAATCCACCCACATGTGTATTAAAGTTGCCACCTTAAATTGAACCATTAATTAACAATACTCACATCTGTCATGAAAACTCTCAAACCCAATCCATGTCTACGAGCATAGGATAGCAGTATAAGCATAACGTAGAAGTAACTCCCAGGGTTTGATAATAAACAGGGTAATAGGTTCCTACCTCATCAACTACTTCCCAACCCACAGTTTAATTCAGATCCTAACCATGCAATGTTTGAGGGTTGATCTAATGCAATAAAACTGGGTAGTAAAAGGTATGATCAAAGTGTTACTTGCCTTGCTGATGATCCGCGAAACCTAGAGACTAGTAGTAGCACGCTTCACACTCCGGGTGTTCTATCGCAAACAAACAAGCATACAAATAACCAATCAAGCAAGGGCACGGGTAAAACTCGAATAAGAGATCTAACCAGAAAGTTCAACTTAAGAACTCTGGTTCGCAAAAAGAATCAAATCAAACGAAACAACAAAACTCAACGGCGAAAGAAACAGGCTTCGTTTACTAATCTGGACTAAAGTCAAATTTTACAGTAGCAAAAACTTGTTTAAGTTGATTAAACGGAAAGAGGGTTTCGAAACGAAACTCTAGGCATTTGAATCGCCTGATTCCGTTAAACAAGCGAAAAGTTATACTAAAATGAAAATCGGATCAGAAATCGCGATCGAAAATAATCGCGGAAAATCCGAGAAAAAGAAAAACTGACGAACAGGCTAACGAATGAACGTTCGCTATCTGCGGCTAAACGGGGAAAACCGTCCGCTAAAACAAACATAAAAACGGGTGTTCGCTAAATAACTAAACCGAAAAAACAGAACCGGATCTAAATAAAAAAGGGATCTAGGGTTTTCGAAAAAACAAAATGGTTTTCTCACGAAAACCGAGGCAACTACCTCGAGGTCCAGCGAGGGTCCGGCGCGGCGGCGTGGGGCACTGCACGGCGGCGGAGTGGCAGGCGGCGCGGCGCGGGCAGCGGCAGCGCGGGCGGCGGCGGCGGCGGGCGGCGGTGGCGCGGCGGGGCTAGGGTTAGGGTTAGGGCGCGGTGGCGGCTTGGGCTGGTCAGGGGCTTGGGGCCGCGGCTTGTAAGGGCCGGCCCGGAGTCGGTTCGCCTCTTTTTTTAAATAATTCCGACGCTCAGAAAATAAAAGAAAGAAATACTAAACGGACTCCAAAAATCCCGAAATAAATTTTCCCCGTCCTCTAAAAATAAGCCGGACAAGGTGAACATTTATTTGGGCCTAAAATGCAATTTTGACAAACACACTTTTTTCCTAATTCAAATAAAATAGCAATAAAACTCCGAATAAAAAACCTTATTTGATTTTAATATTAAATCTTTGATATTTCTCTATTTTTAGGAAGTCATTTTATCCTCTCTCTTTTATTTTTATAAAAGAAATAATCGAAGAGTAAATAATTAAAATCAAACGATCCTCTTTCCGAAATTCGAGAAAAACTTAAATATGAAAATAACGAAATCCCCAACTCTCTCTGTGGGTCCTTGAGTTGCGTAGAATTTCTAGGATCAACCAAAATGCAATAAATTATGATATGCAATGATGATCTAATGTATAACATTCCAAATTGAAAATTTGGGATGTTACATTGTTGATGATGGCGTCAGCGACGTCCGGCGCGTGTAGATAGAGCTCCTAGGAATTCCCTTCCTTTTGTTCCCTTCGAGGAATCAAAACAGACCCCGTGGGGGTGTGTAAAGCGTATGTAATGCCTTTTGTTGATATTATCCTTTATTGTGAAAATTTGTGAGCGCATGTTCTGCTGAGGCTCGGTCTCCCTTTCCAATCCCGCGACAGCTTGGTTCTCTAAGCTGACAGGTCCCGGTCCGCAGGCAGGTTGCAGCCGTCGCTGGTATGCCAGGTCACAATGCCGTGGTCAAGGCCAGGAGGTGAGCGGCCCGAGGTCCAGTAAGAGCTCCTGAGGTGCGATGCTCAAGAGGTCCCCTTTAGCACGCAAGAAGCTACGTTAGGATGGGAAAGAGAGGCGACATCACCGTAGCAGGGCAGCGAAAAGGCGAGAATATTATGCCGTAGCTCTAGGTCGGTCTAGGTACGAGACTTATCTTTGGCATTCCGGAGCCGGTTTCTCGTGTTGCGCCAGACTTGGGTGTCAGCCGCTGCTGGGTAGCTAGGTTAGGCCCGTGCGGACCTCCCCCTTCTCCATGCTCTTCCTGGTGCTCTACATCCTCAGGTCCCGGCCCTCGAGCGAGCTCAGCCGCCGCTGGTATGCCAGGTCACGATGCCGTGGTCAAGGCTAGGGGGTGAGGGCTGGAGAGCTAGTAAGAGCTCCTGAGTCGCGATGCTCAGGAGCCCCCCTTTTAACACACAAGCGAATTGCATGGGAGAAGAGAGAGAGTTCGTGGTACCGCCTGCTGTAGTCCTCAGTAAGTTCCTGCAGGTTAGCACGAGGAGGGGCGCAAATCGCCATGATGATCGCCAGTCCGCCACTGGCACGTGGGAAGGGACTCCCTACTGCGGCGAGCCCCGAGGCGTGTACAACCCCGCCATGACATGTGGCTTGCACGGCAGGGCTACACGAGGTGTATCTGGGCACTCATGAGCCAGCGCGGGACTCACGAGGCCCTACCTCAAGGCGGGTTGTGCCTGGTCTTGGTTCTTGATGGCTGCGGCGTTCCTGCGAGATGGTTAGACAACACGCGCCGAATGGATTCCCTGAGGCTATCGCACGAGAATGCCAAGCACCAACGACCCCAGGAGGTGACGTGAACAGGGCCGACCCTCCAGACAGAGCTCAGCCGTTGGATTTATCGACGTTGCAGGGACGGGCCCGAGCACAGACGTCGTGCCTAGCCTTCTTATGCGAAGGATCCTAAAGAAAGACAATCGACGCGCAGCTCCCATGGTGGGTGACAATCAAGCAGGTGATAACCATAGATAGATTATGCATGAAAAGCAAGTGGCTTAGGTAAACGCGAGAACGATACATGCCACTGGGTTGGACCCGAGCGGCCTGGGGTTGATGCAGCCCGAGGGGCGCTCCCAGCAGAGTGAACTAAAGATGCAAGCGGATACATGCCGCAGGGACGAACCCACGCAGCCGGGAGATGATGCAGCCCAGGGGGCGCTCCCACCTGAATGAACATGGAAAGATGTCACCTAGTTTGGTTGTCGAAGGAGTGTCGGGGTAGCTGAAGACACGTAGCGAAGAAGTTGCTTCTCACGAGCCGCCGAGACCCTGACCCTCGAGAGGCTCTGGAGGCTCAGGTGGCCTCCGGAGGACCGTCTCCATCTCCGCCAGGACCGCGTGGTGCCTGGCCTCCTAACCTGCCAGGACGCTCTGCTACCTCTTGAGCACTGCATTGGTTTTTCCACGAAGAGGAAGGGATGATGCAGCAAAGTAGCGTAAGTATTTCCCTCAGTTTTTGAGAACCAAGGTATCAATCCATTAGGAGGCTACGCGCGAGTCTCTCGTACCTGCACAAAACAAATAAATCCTCGCAACCAACGCGATAAGGGGTTGTCAATCCCTACACGGCCACTTACAAGAGTGAGATCTGATAGATATGATAAGATAATACTTTTGGTATTTTTATGATAAAGATGCAAGGTAAAATAAAAGCAAAGTAAAAAAGCAAAGGAAATAACTAAGTATTGGAAGATTGATATGATGAAGATAAACCCGGGGGCCATAAGTTTCATTAGTGGCTTCTCTCAAGAGCATAAGTATTCTACGGTGGGTGAACGAATTACTGTTGAGCAATTGACAGAATTGAGCATAGTCATGAGAATATCTAGGTATGATCATGATATAGGCATCACGCCCGAGACAAGTAGACCGACTCCTGCCTGCATCTACTACTATTACTCCACTCATCGACCGCTATCCAGCATGCATCTAGAGTATTAAGTTAATGAAAACAGAGTAACGCCTTAAGCAAGATGACATGATGTAGAGGGATAAACTCATGCAATATGATGAAAACCCCATCTTGTTATCCTCGATGGCAACAATACAATACATGCCTTGTTGCCCCTACTGTCACTGGGAAAGGACACCGCAAGATTGAACCCAAAGCTAAGCACTTCTCCCATTGCAAGAAAGATCAATCTAGTATGCCAAACCAAACTGAAAATTCGAAGAGACTTGCAAAGATAACCAATCATACATAAAAGAATTGAGAGAAGATTCAAATATTATTCATAGATAGACTTGATCATAAACCCACAATTCATCGGTCTCAACAAACACACAGCAAAAAGAAGATTACATCGAATAGTTCTCCACAAGAGAGGGGGAGAACATTGTATTGAGATCCAAAAAGAGAGAAGAAGCCATATAGTTAATAACTATGGACCCGTAGGTCTGAGGTAAACTACTCACACTTCATCGGAGGGGCTATGGTGATGATATAGAAGCCCTGCATGATCGATGCCCCCTCCGGCGGAGCTCCGGAACAGGCCCCAAGATGGGATCTCGTGGATACAGAAAGTTGCGCCGGTGGAATTAGGGTTTTGGCTCCATATCTAATCGTTTGGGGGTATGTAGGTACATATAGGAGGAAGGAGTATGTCGGTGGAGCAACACGGGGCCCACAAGGGTGGAGGGCGCGCCTCCCTACCTCGTGGCCTCCTCTTTTGTGTCTTGACGTAGGGTCCAAGTCTCCCGGGTCTTGTTCGTTAAGGAAATCACATTCCCGAAGGTTTCATTCCGTTTGGACTCCGTTTGATATTACTTTCTTCGAAACCCTAAAACAGGCAAAAAACAACAATTTTGGGTTGGGCCTTCGGTTAATAGGTTACTCCCAAAAATAATATAAAAGTGGGTAATAAAGCCCAATAATGTCCAAAACAGTAGATAATATAGCATGGAGCAATCAAAAATAACAGATACGTTGGAGACGTATCAAGCATCCCCAAGCTTAATTCCTGCTCGTCCTCGAGTAGGTAAATGATAAAAACAGAATTTTTGATGCGGAGTGCTACTTAGCATAATTTTAATGTAATTCTTCTTAATTGTGGTATGAATATTCAGATCCGAAAGATTCAAGATAAAAGTTTAATATTGACATAAAAATAATAATACTTCAAGCATACTAACAAAGCAATCATGTCTTCTCAAAATAACATGGCTAAAGAAAGTTATCCCTACAAAATCATATAGTCTGGCTATGCTCTATCTTCACCACATAAAATATTTAAATCATGCACAACCCCGATGACAAGCCAAGCAATTGTTTCATACTTTTGGTGTTCTCAAACTTTTTCAATCTTCACGCAATACATGAGTGTGAGCCATGGATATAGCACTATAAGTGGAATAGAATGGTGGTTGTGGGGAAGACAAAAAGGGAGAAGATAGTTTCACATCAACTAGGCGTATCAACGGGATATGGAGATGCCCATCAATAGATATCAATGTGAGTGAGTAGGGATTGCCATGCAACGGATGCACTGGAGCTATAAGTATATGAAAGCTCAACAAAAGAAACTAAGTGGGTGTGCATCCAACTTGCTTGCTCATGAAGACCTAGGGCATTTTGAGGAAGCCCGTCATTGGAATATACAAGCCAAGTTCTATAATGAAAAATTCCCACTAGTATATGAAAGTGATAACATAGGAGACACTCTATCATGAATATCATGGTGCTACTTTGAAGCACAAGTGTGGTAAAAGGATAGTAACATTGTCCCTTCTCTCTTTTTCTCTCATTTTTTTATTTGGGCCTTTTCTTTTTTTATGGCCTCTTTTCTTTCTATTTTTTTATTTTTTGTCTGGAGTCTCATCCCGACTTGTGGGGGAATCATAGTCTCCATCATCCTTTCCTCACTGGGACAATGCTCTAATAATGATGATCATCACACTTTTATTTTTCTTACAACTCAACAATTACAACTCGATACTTAGAACAAAATATGACTCTATATGAATGCCTCTGGCGGTGTACCGGAATATGCAATGAATCAAGAGTGACACGTATGAAAGAATTATGAATGGGGCTTTGCCACAAATACGATGTCAACTACATGATCATGCTAAGCAATATGACAATGATGGAGTGTGTCATAATAAACAAAACAGTGGAAAGTTGAATGGCAATATATCTCGGAATGGCTATGGAGATGCCATAATAGGTAGGTATGGTGGCTGTTATGAGGAAGGTATATGGTGGGTGTATGATACCAGCGAAATGTGCGCGGTATTAGAGAGGCTAACAAAGGTGGAAGGGTGAGAAAAGTGCGTATAATCCATGGACTCAACATTAGTCATAAAGAACTCATATACTTATTGCAAAAATCTACAAGTTATCAAAGCAAAGTATTACGTGCATGCTCCTAGGGGGATAGATTGGTAGGAAAAGACCATCGCTCGTCCCCGACCGCCACTCATAAGGAAGACAATCAAAAAATAAATCATGCTCCGACTTCATCACATAACGGTTCACCATACGTGCATGCTACGGGAATCACAAACTTTAACACAAGTATTTCTCAAATTCACAACTACTCAACTAGCATAACTTTAATATCACCATCTTCATATCTCAAAACAATTATCAAGAATCAAACTTCTCATAACATTCAACACACTCATAAGGAAGTTCTTTTATTATTCTTGTATACCAAGCATATTGGGATTATTTAAATAAATTACCATGCTATTTAAGACTCTCAAAATAATCTAAGTGAAGCATGAGAGATCAATAGTTTCTATAAAACAAATCCACCACCGTGCTCTAAAAAGATATAAGTGAAGTACTAGAGCAAAACTATATAACTCAAATGATATAAGGGAAGCACATAGAGTATTCTAACAAATTCCAAATCATGTATGGCTCTCTCAAAAGGTGTGTACAGCAAGTATGATTGTGGTAAACTAAAAAATAAAGACTCAAATCATACAAGACGCTCCAAGAAAAACACATATCATGTGGTGAACAAAAATATAGCTCCAAGTGAAGTTACCGATAGAAGTAGACGAAAAGAGGGGATACCTTATGGGGCATCCCCAAGATTTGGCTTTTAGGTGTCCTTAGATTATCTTGGGGGTGCCATGGGCATCCCCAAGCTTAGGATCTTTCCACTCCTTGTTCCATAATCCATCAAATCTTTACCCAAAACTTGAAAACTTCACAACACAAAACTTAAAGTAGAAAATCTCATGAGCTCCGTTAGCGAAAGAAAATAAAAGACCACTTCAAGGTGCTGTAATGAACTCATTATTTATTTATATTGGTGTTAAACCTACGGTATTCCAACTTCTCTATGGTTTATAAACTATTTTACTAGCCATAGATTCATCAAAATAAGCAAACAACAGACGAAAAACAGAATCTGTCAAAAACAGAACAGTCTGTAGTAATCTGTAGCTAGCGCAAGATCTGGAACCCCAAAAATTCTAAAATAAATTTCTGGACGTGAGGAATTTATCTATTAATCATCTGCAAAAATAATTAACTAAATATCACTTTCCAAATAAAAATGGCAGCAGTTGTCGTGAGGGCTAAAGTTTCTGTTTTTACAGCAAGATTAACAAGACTTTCCCCAAGTCTTCCCAACGGTTCTACTTGGCACAAACACTAATTAAACACAAAAACACAACCAAAAGAGAGGCTAGATAAATTATTTATTAAATAACAGCAAGGATAAATATTGGGTTGTCTCCCAACAAGCGCTTTTCTTTAAAGCCTTATAGCTAGGCATAATATTTCAATGATGCTCACATGAAAGACAAGAATTGAAGCACAAAGAGAGCATCATAAAACACGTGACAAACACATATAAGTCTAACAAACTTCCTATGAATAGGCATCTTATAGGCAAACAAATTATCAAGGCAAGAAAAAACTAGCATATGCAAGGAAGCGGAAAGAAACAATAGCAATCTCGACATAACGAGAGTTAATTTAGTAACATGAAAATTTCTAACACCATATTTTCCTCTCTCATAATAATTGCATGTGGGATCATAAGCAAATTCAACAAAATAGCTATCGCATAAAATATTTTCAACACGATCCACATGCATGCAAAGTTGACACTCTTCCAAAATATTGGGATTAACATTAACTGTAACGACCCGGATTTGGTAGAATCCAAGTCTCTCTGCTTATTGTGCTATCCTTGGATCATAGCTAGCACACACAGTAACAAAAATGAATATCAGTAAGACATACATCATTATACTACAATGGTATGTCCAAATATATATAAACCATACCTTAGGCACAGCTCAAGCTGGCAAATAATACAACGGAATTATACGTAGTCACTAAGTTAGGCTCCATCAACGCCACTGGGCTCGTTGAGTGTAGACCATAACCCTATCGTCTCTTAATCTGTCAAGATCTGCACATGACAGGTGCAGGTGAGTATGTGGAATGTACTCGCAAGTTGCAAAGGAAAGTTTAACAGAATATATATGTAGGGTAAGTATTGTGGAGGTTTCATTTGCGTAAAGCCAATTTTCTCCTATACTAAATTTTATAAACTACTTTTGGAATAGAAATAGTTTTTAGTATAAAAAGTAGGAGTGAGACACTTGGATATACGCACCAGTGCTCAGTCTCCAAAATAGTTTTAAAACATATATAAGGTTGAAGTGAAACACATTCACTGTGCTCACTCCTTAACTTTAACCCTTAAAATAGATTTTTAGAGAAGAGAGGGGAGATTCTTCTTCAGTCCAAGTCTTCAGTTGCTCAATTCGCCCGTAACCGGGGGCACAGCTAATCGATTAGGTTAAACCCTCTGCAGAGGTCGTATACATTCCCCACATGACACAACCAACCCCGTTTACCGTTACACACTTGGGTGTATGACTAGGAGGAGATTGTGATGAAGCCTTTCCGTAACAGCCCCCTATACCTGACCAAGCCGCCCGCAACTTAGGCAATGAAAGCCTCTCTCCGATGGCGGTCCTGAGGTAAGGGTTTCCCGTTAGTACTAAGCTAAGCCAGAGCCCATAGTAGCATGTGGCTGTACTGGAAGCTACATCAAATTGTACTTGGAAGATCTCATTCCCCTGGACGGCGGTCCCCACCAAAAACCTGTGTGCAAGACCCCAGTCGGGCGCATTCACTGCAAGACCCCGATGGGCGCAATTTCTTGTAGACGCTCCCGTCATACCATCCCGCCCAGGGAATAGAAGTAAAACAATATATAATTTTGTTTTAAAAAGATTTTCTCAAACTTTGCTCCAAAGAGAGCAAGTTTAAAGTTTAAAATAAGTTTGGTTTTCATCCCACCCATTTTGTACAAGCGTGGCCAATGGTGAGTCTTGAACCTATGGCTCTAGCTAAATATAATACTTTGCAAAACTTTTATAAAACATGCATAGTATTAAAATTTAAAGAGTTATGCATAGTATGAAAATATAGGTCGAAGCATGATCAATTTGCAACTTGCCTTCGGTTTCGTAGTCACAAGGTTCTACCTCCTCGTAGAATTCACCTTCGCACTCATCGCAATCTAACGCGATAAATAACTCAACTAAGACACTCGGCATATCCACATTCACATAGCAATGATTCAAGCAAGCATTCAACACACAAATAACATCCAAATGAAAATCCAAATAACAACACAAATTATTTGATTGCCACTATCATAATTTCTAGGGCATGGTTAGGGTTGATATAGAATCAGGTGTGGTCTTGGAAGAGAATATGACATAGTAATATTCTAGGGTTGGAAATGATACTAAGTGAAGATCTTGGTTTGATATAGAAGATGGGTTGTGAGACAAGTTCTTACAACAAATTCTATCATGAGATTATTCAGAATATTTGAATTGGGTTAAATAAAACTGGTGTGGCATAAGTTTCAAGATAAAAGGATTAAATCCTTAATCTTGTCACTGTTGACAGCAGATTTTGGCACGGCCAAGAACTTAATTAAGATGGCCTCAAATGAAGAAGTTCTCAAAGTGAGAAAGTTCCGTATCATCAAAAGGAAAAACCTTTGATATTTGGGCCATAGTCATCCGGTCTAATCTCTAAGGCCGAAGTTGTGTTCGAAGTACCAAATTTTGTACTTGAAACACTATTCGGCTGATTACACCCCCATAATGGCCTCATATGGGAAAAGTTTCTACACGGATTGTCTTCGCCTCATCAAAACGATTGATTTTGATATAAAGAACGTCTAAATCAAAGTTCGTATGCAAAAGTTAGAGCCAAAACTATGTGTTGCATAAGTCTGCCCCGGAAGTTCCGGGCAAAACTTCCGGGGAGGTTCTGGGCTAAACAGAAGCTTTGCATGCGGTGCGCCTCGAAAGCTGGAATTTTAACATTATTTGTAGATTTGCGGGGCCGATTTCGACATCAATATGACCTCGGATGAAAAAGTGATCAACTAAGGAATTTTTCTCCATTGCAAGATCTACAACTTTGCTTTTGGGATCATCGCTATCCGAAGCCATATGCGACCTGCAGGAGCTGTACAAGAGGACTACTTGATGTAATTTTAGCCCAGAAGTTCCGGCCCTCGTATTCCGAATTAGGTTAACTTTTGATGTTTTGGACGGGATTTGAGTCCTTTTCTTGTACGGAAAGTCCAGCCGCCTCATATATATATAAGGGGTGACGGCCGATTGAATAACAACACACAATCAAACAATTAATCTACTTTTTACCCTAGTTTTACATCTCTCCCTTGTTCTTTCTCTCTCGTTCTTCGTTTGTTCTTCGTTGAAGGGCAGCGATCCTCGAGGCTCTAGGGGCGGGTGAACCGATCTAGGGAAGCCCATAGCCGCCGCGCGTCCAGACGGGGTCCCTCCCGGGCGCGTGGGGTTTCGAGTCCTGAAAAGCACCCGCCGGATTGCTTGCGTGCCACGCTTCCGGACAGGTCTCGTTCGACGTGAGCTGCGGTGCATCACCCTCGGTGTTGGAGGTACACTGTGACGTGTTCGTGTGCGAACACACTTTTTGACGACTCCGCTGGGGACGAAAGATCAAGAATCATCATCAACCATGTCAAATCTCCCCAAGCCCTCAGAAGTTGACGCCGATAACGTCATTAAGCCCGGTCTTGATGAACATCGCCAAGCCTACGAAGCGTACAAGAAGCAGCGTGAAAAGGCTTTTAAGGCTCTCAAGAAGAAGTGCGAGGAGGAGGATTTGGAGGAGTTCCTTTCAAGTTTCAAGAAGGACCATCAAGGCAACATCACTCCGGTTGGAAATGTCAGTTTCCCTCCTCTCCTTAACGAACAAGATGAAATCACTGTGAGTAAAGTTTTTTCTCCAGAGCAAGTGGTTGTGATTGAGAGTCTTGTTAGTAAGGGTAATGTGATGACGTACAATTCTTTTATGGCAAATACTAATGCTAAGAAAAACATGCCTGCGTCATCTTGTGGTACTGTTGGTGTATCTGAAAACCCTAATCTAACTTTACCTATTTCATCGGCACCTCCGATACAACAACAATATAGTATGCCATTGAATTTTTACCCTAGTCAAACCAACCAGCTTGTGGCCACACCTGCATATCCTAATCCTATTATGAGTGTGCCCAATTCGGCGTCAACGCCGAATCACTGTCACACCACCCATAGGCGCAAGCATGTTTGGTCTTCTACCGAATTATGGTTCGGCGCCCATCCCACAAGTTGCACCAATAGCTAGTACTCAGGTTGCTCCTATGTCATTGCCACAAACATCCGCATCTACCTCGGATCCAATTTTAGCTAAATTAAGGGAGGATTTGCATAAGATATTTCTAGAAACTTTCGGAAATGAGCCGAAAGTAAAGAGTCGTGTGTACCAAAAGCCTTATCCTGAACACTTTGATGCAATTTCTTACCCTCAAGGTTATAAGGTTCCTGATTTTGTTAAATTTAGTGGTGAGGGTACGAAAACAACTTGGGAGCATGTGAGTCAGTATCTAGCATAGTTGGGTAAAGCAGGTTCCATAGAAGAGTTGAAAGTGCGTTTATTTCCCTTGTCTTTAACTAGCACTGCATTTTCATGGTTTGCTTCTTTTCCACATGGCTCAATTCTCTTATGGTCGCAATTAGAGCAAAAGTTTCATGATCACTTTTATAGCGGCGATAATAAGCTAAAGTTGTCACATCTTACATTGGTTAGGCAAAAACATGATGAATCGGTCACCGATTATGTCAAGAGATTTAGAGATATAAAAAACCGATGTTATAGCTTAGTGATAAATGAGAGAGACTTGGCAGATCTTGTTCTTAATGGTTTGAAAATTCACATTAAAGAGAGGCTAGAAAGTTATGAGTTTTTGAGTATTAATCAAGTCTTACGACAAGCTTTGGCTCAAGAGAATCGAAGTAAGGAGATTCATAGGTCTACAACCGATCGTCCTAGAATGCATATGGTTGAACACAATCATGATAATTCGGACGATGAGGTAGATGTTTATACTACTGAATTTGTTTTGTCCTCAAAGGCCAAACCCTATACGTGCAATGCTCTTAAGCCGATTCGCAAGAATCGTGATGAGGAGATGAAGTTTACTTTTGATATATCTAAGTGTGATAAAATATTTGATGCTCTCTTGCAAGATAAGATGAGTAGAATATCACACACCATACCGCCGTTTGAGGAGCTGAAATGTCGTGCTTATTGCAAGTATTATAGTTCATTTTCTCATGCTACTAACGATTGCAATGTTTTCAGACGACATATACAATCGGCCATTAATGATGGATGATTGAATTTTGCTGAGATGCAAGTTGATAAACAACCCTTCCCAATAAACACCATGGGCTTGGAGGGAAAGAAAATGTTGATTCGGCCTAGCATAGCTGAATCTGCTAATAAAGATAATGTTCTTATTGGTGAACCCAGGAAAACCAAGGAGGGCGACAAAGTCTTGGGACGAGAGGTTGTGCTTGATAAGCAACCTGATGGCAAGGAAGTATTGAAGATCACCATAAAAAAATCCTGCACTCGGGGGGCAACCACAAGTACAAGAAGATACTCATGTTAAATTTATCAAGCCCAAGAATTCAGAAGTTGGCAAGTGGGGAAAGAGTGAAGCTAAGCGCAAGCGAATCAGGCCAACTTTTGATATGTTGCTATCCAAATATGCAAGTCAAGCGGCCGGTTCTAGCTCTAATCGGCCATCACATTCAAAGTGTTCAAGATCACCTCCGGAACAAGAGTTTCGATGCTATGCAAGGCCATATGGGCCATGGGCACCGACACCATGGATGTCACAACCCTCCTATGCGCCATATTACATGAGAGACTTCAATGGAGGATGGTGGCAGCCCCCAATGGCTCCTTATGCTTTTCATATGGGGTGGGCAGCACCTAGAAGGCCTGGTCGCAAGAGGCTTTACTATCCCACACAAGGCCGTTTGAGCTATGGTGCTAATCGGCCAACAAAAATTTCTCCAAGTAAGGCCAACAAAAAAGTGTGGCGTGTTAAGTCACGTAATGCGGAAATTGCAGAATGTGACAAGCAAAAGGAGATCAAAAAGTCGGTTGTTGGTAATCTGGCTACTTCTAATTGTGATATTGTTATTGTTCAGCAGGGTTCCATGGTTAGTGATCATGAGGCAAGCACAAACAGGGCCAAACCAAGGGATCCCAAATATACTCAACCTAAGTGGTGTCCTCCCAGTTTAACCAAGACCATGAAAAGGAGATTACAATGCATGAGGAACCATGAGAAGGTAGAGCACAAAGAGGAGAGGCAAAGGGACGAATTGTTAAGTGAAATTTGGCCCATGGCACTCACAAAACAAGTGTGGAGGCCTAAACAAAAACAAAACACAGATGCTTCTACATTAGCTACAGCAACACCTTCACCACCAAAAGAGGATGATGCGACCCCTATTACATCGTCCACACAACCTGAAACATTCCCTTCAAAGCATCCAGTATCTCAGCAAATGAACATTTCTCTAAGCTATTGAGGAAACTCTAAGCCCAATATACACATTGGGAGATGAAGATGAGATGGTGGATTACGAATCTACGCCGGTTCGGGAAGGTATGGATGTTAATATGGTGTATTACTTACCTGCCGAGTTTCATGTTATAGATGAAGAAGGGGAGGTGGCTCAACTGGATTTTGGTCCAAAGAACGCTATCTTTGAGAAGCCAAAAGAACCGGTGAAACACTTGAAGCCATTGTACCTCAAAGGTCATATTAACAGATCGCCGGTTGCTAGGATGCTCGTTGATGGTGGTGCTGTGGTAAATCTTATGCCCTACTCGGTCTTCAAGAAGTTGGGGTTAGATGATGATGCATTTATGAAGACCAATATGATACTTAATGAATTTGAGGGTAAAGAAAAGACAGAGGCCAAAGGTGTGATGTGCATGGAACTCATTTTGGGAAGCAAAACTTTGGCCACCACATTCTTTATCGCCGAGGTGAAAGGTAACTATAATGTTACATTAGTCCGTGATTGGGTTCATCCTAACCAATGTGTGCCATCTACCATGCATCAATTCTTAATACAATGGGTCGATGATGAGGTAGAAGTCATTCACGCGGATAATTCGGCTTGTGTTGCTTTGGCCAATGCATCGGTGGATTGGAATCATCCGGATGTTACTTACTTAACGGGGTGTGACCTCTCGGAGTTTGATTTCCTTAGTTCTACGAGGAACGGGTTCATTCCCATCTCTTTTAAGCCGATTGGTGGTAATCGGTTCCAGGGTATGATGTAAACAAGAAGTTAAAATCAGTGGCCGCTATAGAATTATCGCCCTAAGCGTATAAACATGGCCGATATAGAAATTATCGCCCTAAGCACATAAAATGTTCGATGGAGTGTTGACATCGTCCTTAGGAGCATCGTGCAAGTTATTTTTCGGCATATAAGTTTGCCGAAAAACAGGGGGTATGTGTTGACAGCAGATTTTGGCACAGCCAAGAACTTATATAAGATGGCCTCAAATGGAGAAGTGCTCAAAGTGAGAAAGTTCTGTAACATCAAAAGGAAAAACTTTGATATTTGGGCCATAGTCATCCGGTCTCATCTCTAAGGCCGAAGTAGTGTTCGAAGTACTCAAATTTTGTACTCGAAATACTATTCGGCTGATTACGCCCCCAAGATGGCCTCATATGGAAAAAGTTCCTACACGGATTGTCTTTGCCTCGTCGAAACGGTCGATTTTGATATAAAGAACGTCTAAATCGGAGTTCGTATGCAAAAGTTAGAGCAAAAACTATGTGTTGCATAAGTCTGCCCCGGAAGTTCAGGGCAAAACTTCCGGGGATGTTCCGGGCTAAACAGAAACTTTGCACGTGGTGCGCCCCGAAAACTGGAATTTTAACATTATTTGCAGATTTGCGGGGCCGATTTTGACATCAATATGACCTCGGATGAAAAAGTGGTCAACTAAGGAATTTTTCTCCATTGCAAGATCTACAACTTTGCTTTTGGGATCATCGCGATTTGAAGCCATATGCGACCTGCAGGAGCTGTACAAGAGGACTACTTGATGTAACTTTAGCCCGGAAGTTCCGGGCTGACCGGAAGTTCCGTCCCTCGTATTCCAAATTAGGTTAACTTTTGATGTTTTGGACGGGATTTGAGTCCTTTTCTTGTACGGAAAGTCCAGCCGCCTCATATATATGTAAGGGGTGACGGCCGATTGAATAACAACACACAATCAAACAATCAATCTACTTTTTACCCTAGTTTTACATCTCTCCCTTGTTCTTTCTCTCTCGTTCTTTGTTTGTTCTTCATTTAAGGGCAGCGATCCTCGAGGCTCTAGGGGCAGGCGAACCGATCTAGGGCAGCCCATAGCCGCCGCGCGTCTAGACGGGGTCCATCTCGGGCGCGTGGGGTTTCGGATCCTGAAAAGCACCCACCGGATTTCTTGCGTACCGTGCTTCCGGACGGGTCTCCTTCGACGTGAGCTGTGGTGCATCACCCTCGGTGTTGGAGGTACACGGTGACGTGTTCATGTGCGAACAGTCACTTCAAAGTTTTGTGGTGATATCAAATGTCCAGAGAGGTTCCCTAGGGATCAATCTAAGAGTTTTACCCTATATAGTCAAATTTTATTTTAACTAAGTTATTGAATGATGATCCAAGAAGGTCAAACCAAGGTGTTGATGATAAAACAGCATCTAAACTATGTTGGAAAACTAATCCATCAGTCCAACAGAAAGGTTAGGTCCTAAGGTCCAACTTCCATATATAGAACATTTTTATATGGTTTACAGAATAAAAGATATAGCAAAAATACTCATATTCGTATTTAAATCAAAACTAAATTTTAATTTGCTCATCAGTGAAATGTTACAATTTAATAAAAAAACTCAGGTTCCAGCGAATCTGGGGATATCTTATTTGTCAAAATCGGACATACGGTTTGGAAGATACGAATTTCCGAAGTTTAGATATTTTTCTGAAAAATGACTTACAGAAATTTAGAGGAGGCTTGTCGGAGTTGTCGCTTGAGTTGGGGAAGAAGGTCGCCGGAGTTGTGGAAGAAGGTCCCCAAAGTCAAGTAGCAGGGGAACGGCACAGAGCTCGACAAGGGGGGCCCGTTGGATATGGTCACGGGCTCGGCCTTGTCCCGTGGCGGCGTGGAGTGGCCACCGGAGCTGCCGAACTCCGACGAGCAATTGCTCGCAGAGGAGGACGAGGTAGAGAGGGGTTTTCTTGGGAGGGTATGAGGACTGTGAGGTTCACCTATGGGCACTATTTATAGGAGAGGGGGAGGTCAGAATCGAGCGGAGCCTCATCGGTTTCATGGGTGTTAATGGCGGCTGTTACATGTGTTGCTAATGGCCATTAAGGGGGAAATTAGGGCGCACTAATAGAGGTGAGGGGTCGTGGGAGACGAGAGGAACCGATTCAGGAGGTCAACGGGTGCGGGGGAAGGGAAGGGAAGCATTAGGCGCAGCCGCTATACGCCATGGCGGCTCCTGTGGGGTGAACCTGGGGAGGAAAAAGACCTCCTGTACGTGTACGTGAGGAGCTGGGCTGTTGGAGCTGGTTGGGCCTAGCCCAATTAGTTTTAGGACTAATAAACTATATTTTGTGTGCGTGTGTGCAAGAAGTTTAATTATAACAGGAATTAAAATGTTCGTGTTTACCTATTTATTATTTCAGTTCTACGCCCATTAAGTTCAGAACTCAATAAACTTATTTTCGTGCACAAACTTGTTTTAATAATGCATTACGGGCTTCATAATTTCCCCAACATATGTGTGAGGGTTTTATGAATACCCAAATGACTAACAAGAAATATTTAATATTTCCCAATAATAGTTTTGGAGAAGTCATATTATCTCCTCTCACATTTATTTTTATTTGAGTAATTTGGAAATATTTAAATGGCATTAAAGCTCCAAATAAGACCCAATTCAAATGGAACTCCCAAAATTCAAAGAACTTCAAATGAAATATTTATTCGCTACATTTTGAGAAAGTCATTTTATTCCCACTCCATTTTTATTTGTGGTTTCAAAATATTTCATAGGTGTCCAAAAGAAAAGCAATTGAATGAAATATTTGAAACAAGAATCAAAAGGTTTTTAATTTTCCATGAAAATCATAGCAATTCACTCATTAATATCTTATTATTAACATTCCAAAATTTAGAAAATTTTGGGATGTTACAAACTACCACCCTTAAAAGAAATCTCGTCCTCGAGATTTGCAGGGGCTAGCAAGAAATAGGTTAGGGTTTGGGTTCCTTGGGTTACTTCCCCAGGGTTTGGTCATATCATATACAGGTTTGCGGTTTATCCTTTTTTCCTCTAGTCTTGAGAAAATGTCTTCTATTAATTTAATGCTGTGTATTCCAGTTCTTCAGCATGCCTATATTCGAGGCTTTTGTCACCATTCTGGATCTTTGATGATTTCTTGTGTGACCCAATTATCATTCTAGGGTGTTCGGGTGCTACCACCCTTAAGAACAAACTTGAGAGGATTTCCACAGTTTTTCATTCCTTGTTGGTTCTTCATAAAGATTCTGTAGTCAGAACCGAGCTTTCCCTCAAAAGAAAGTCTTTCTCAAAATCCATAAATTCAAAAACTACCTATCGAAACTCTCATGGCAGTCGATGGCTTCTGATGGAATTCTTTGAAGATCTTCGTGTTTATTTCTCACTGTTCAATCTTCGTTAGGCAGGGTTGCCTACCTATAAGGGTAATACATCTTACCATTCTATGGTTATAGGCTTGTCGCAACAAGACTCTACTAGAGTTTCAAGTCTCTCTGATTTACCAATCAAACATACAAAAGTATATAATAAGAGTCTCCAGTATGGGGGCCAATCCATCCCGTACTCAAATCATTTCCTCATATGCAGATAAGTAAATCGCGTGTTCTAACACTCGGTCTTTCTCACTCCTCCTTAAGAGGTCTTCACCTGCAAACTAGTAAAACGCTTTTCGATGACACTGATCCTACGCAGGTGGTTTATTCGAGTAGGAATGATAATCATACTCCTTGCACATAAAATCCTTATTACATCCTTTTACCTCTCTTACAACTTCAAGTTTAGAAATATAGCTTATTACAAGTGCTGCCATCCACATAGATTGGTATGGTCAAGCATTTATCCTCCAACCTTATTCATTTGTTCTCCTTGAGAAGCTTTAGTCCAACTGAAATCGTGCGATGTAATCCTTGAAGTCATTAATCCTTTGTTTCTTCGCGGCGGCCATGAACTTCATGTCCATCAGCTCAGCATATACTTCCCTCAAGTACTCTTGGGCATGACGGAGTCTGGCTTCAAGGATTTGCCCAATCTGACGTATGGCTTCCATGGCAGCTTCACGAACAGAGTCGAAGAACGTGGTTCGAGGTACTCAGGAAGTGAAAAAGTATTGCCCAGTAGTCTTTGGACAAACTCTTCTTTCATGAAAAAGGTGTACTTCCACGTACCAAAGTTCCACTCCATTTTCAATGAAAGGATAACCCTTGTAGACTGCATCTCCTTCAAGGTGAATATGTCCCATTATATCCTTCAGGATTTTTGGAAAATCATGGTCACTAGTCAAAGTCATGATCATTTCTGGGCCCTTGTGGAATGACTCGTAAAGGGTTGCCATCTGCAGGTGAAAAGGAGAGGTAGAGTCCAAAACAAAAGGTATGTATCTCCTTCAAAGAAATGTGGTTGTTTCCACGAGGAAAAGTTTAGTGGTTGGTTCGTCCATGGTTCAAGGTTTTGGTCTAGGTGAGAAAGAGCTTAGGAAGGAAAAGAGATGGACACACACACACGCCACAATCAACAACCAACTCCTATCTCAACGTTTATAATGGGCTCGTTTACTATAGTTTCATCATGAAGTCTTCAATCCTTCAGTTCTCGAAAGTCTTCAACGCATTTCTCCCATATGAAGGTCTTTTGTTAATCATCCGTAACTTCCACCTCTCAGGGTTAAATAAATAATACAAACCTACGGAGTTCGTATCCTAATAATGCAAGTTTTTAAATCACGCAACTCAAATGACCACAACAGTTAAGACAACGAAAGAAAAAAATCCAATAAAACTCCAAATCCACAACATATATTGTATTCAATCAATCGTATGTACCGCCATCCACATAGGTTCGGCATGGTCGAGTACACTACTCGCAAGCGTTCCTCCTTTATTACACTCATGGTGGTCTTAAGTTCTAGATTCAGCATCCAGGTTGATGCTGCTAAGGGAGATATTACTGCTCTCATTAGAGGAGTTGACTGAGAAATCCTCTTCTTCAACCTTTCTCCTTTTAGAACCCTGTTCTCTAGCTTGAGTTTCTTATTGAGAGCCTTTTCTTCCCATGATTCCTTCTGTAGTTTCTTGATTTCTGTCTCTTGAGCCTAGACTTCGTCTTTGTTTTCCTCCAAATATTCTCGCTATATCCCCACCTTCTACTCTAGGAGGGTTCTAACTTCCTTCATGGCCTCTATCTTCTGCAAAGCTTCGGAATGCTCCAGTTGAAGACCTTTGATATACCTTTCTAAATCCAGATTATAATTCAACATATCGTTGAGTTTTCTCTTGTGATCTTCCTTGGTCCTGCCAGGTTTGCCAGTGATCTCTTGCCACCCCAAATCACGAAAGAAGGTGCCTCCTAGCTCCTGGTGATAATGTCCGCATAGACGTGCTATTATGCCATGTACGTCATCACTCACAACTCCTTCAAGAGTTGGATGCGTTTTGAAGAAGATCGTGTTCTCCATCTTTGAACATCCATAAATGGTAATGTTGGCTTTCCAGTAGCTTCTCCCCTCCAAATGGTGCCATGCTGCAATCTTGCGGACTCGAAGTCTTAGTGTCTAAACCAACCTTAAAAGATGAGTTCCAAATAAAACTCTTTCATAGTGGGATGCCTCGCTCAAGTCACAATGTTCCATCTACATGTTTGAAATAGGAGAGACTTAGTAAAGAAAACAAAAGGTACGAGAATTGCAGTTTTAGTAATACCAAAAATAATTGTTGTTCCTATCATGGTCTTCCTATTTCCAAACCATTTCTAGGGTCATGTCCAACAGTCAACATACTTTGTGATACCATTTTGTAACGACCCAGATTTGGTAGAATCCAAGTATTTGTGCTTACTGTGCTATCCCTGGTTCATAGCCAGCACACACAGTAACAAAAATGAATATCAGTAAGACATACATCATTCTACTACAACGGTACATCCAGATATATATATATATATATATATATATATATATATATCATACCTTAGGCACAGCTCAAGCTGGCAGATAATACAACGGAATTATACGTAGTCACTAAGTTAGGCTCCATCAACTCCACTGGGCTCGTTGAGTGTAGACCATAACCCTATCGTCTCTTAATCTGTCAAGATCTGCACATGATAGGTGCAGGTGAGTACGTGGACTGTACTCGCAAGTTGCAAAGGAAAGTTTAACAGAATATATATGTAGGGTAAGTATTGTGGAGGTTTCATTTGCGTAAAGCCAATTTTCTCCTATACTAAATTTTATAAACTACTTTTGGAATAGAAATAGTTTTTAGTATAAAAAGTAGGAGTGAGACACTTGGATATACACACCAGTGCTCAGTCTCCAAAATAGTTTTAAAACATACATAAGGTTGAAGTGAAACACATTCAATGTGCTCACTCCTCAACTTTAACCCTTAAAATAGATTTTTAGAAAAGAGAGGGGAGATTCTTCTTCAGTCTTTAGTTGCTCAATTTGCCCGTAACGGGGGGCACGGCTAATCGATTAGGTTAAACCCTCTGCAGAGGTCGTACACGTTCCCCACATGACACAACCAACCTCGTTTACCGTTACACACTTGGGTGTATGACTAGGAGGAGATTGTGACGAAGCCTTTCCGTAACAGCCCCCTATACCTGACCAAGCCGCCCGCAACTTAGGCAATGAAAGCCCCTCTCCGATGGCGGTCCTGAGGTAAGGGTTTCCCGTTAGTACTAAGCTAAGCCAGAGCCCATAGTAGCATGTGGCTGTACTGGAAGCTACATCAAACTGTACTTGGAAGATCTCATTCCCCTGGACGGCGGTCCCCACCAAAAACCTATGTGCAAGACCCCAGTCGGGCGCATTCACTGCAAGACCCCGATGGGCGCAATTTCTTGTAGACGCTCCCGTCATACCATCCTGCCCAGGGAATAGAAGTAAAACAATATATAATTTTGTTTTTAAATGATTTTCTCAAACTTTGCTCCAAATAGAGCAAGTTTAAAGTTTAAAACAAGTTTGGTTTTCATCCCACCCATTTTGTGCAAGCGTGGCCAATGGTGAGTCTTGAACCTATGGCTCTAGCTAAATATAATACTTTGCAAAACTTTTATAAAACATGCATAGTATTAAAATTTAAAGAGTTATGCATAGTATGAAAATATAGGTCGAAGCATGATCAATTTGCAACTTGCCTTCGGTTTCATAGTCACAAGGTTCTACCTCCTCGTAGAATTCACCTTCGCACTCGTCGCAATCTAACGCGATAAATAACTCAAGTAATACACTCGGCATATCCACATTCACATAACAATGATTTAAGCAAGCATTCAACTCACAAATAACATCCAAATGAAAATCCAAATAACAACACAAATTATTCGATTGCCACTATCATAATTTCTAGGGCACGGTTAGGGTTGATATAGAATTAGGTGTGGTCTTGGAAGAGAATATGACATAGTAATATCTTAGGGTTGGAAATGATACTAAGTGAAGATCTTGGTTTGATATAGAAGATGGGTTGTGAGACAAGTTCTTACAACAAATTCTATCATGAGATTATTCGGAATATTTGAATTGGGTTAAATAAAACTGGCGTGCCATAAGTTTTAAGATAAAAGGATTAAATCCTTAATCTTGTCACTTCAAAGTTTTGTGGTGATACCAAATGTCCAGAGAGGTTCCCTAGGGATCAATCTAATTTTATAATTTCATAAAAAACTATAGGTTCCAGCGAATCTGGGGATATCTTATTTGTCGAAATCGGACATATGGTTTGGAAGATACGGATTTCCGAAGTTTAGATAATTTTCTGAAAAATGACTTACAAAAATTTAGAGGAGGCTTGCCGGAGTTGTCGCCGGAGTTGGGAAGAAGGTCGCCGGAGTTGTGGAAGAAGGTCTCCAAAGTCAAGTAGCAGGAGAACGGCGAAGAGCTCGACAAGGAGAGTCCGTTGGATATGGTCACGGGCTCGGCCTTGTCCCGTGGCGGCGCGGAGTGGCCACCGGAGCTGCCGAACTCCGACGAGCAATTGCTCGCAGAGGAGGACGAGGTAGAGAGGGGTTTTCTTGGGAGGGTATGAGGACTGTGAGGTTCACCTATGGGTACTATTTATAGGAGAGGGGGAGGTCAGAATCGAGCGGTGCCTCATCGATTTCATGGGTGTTAATGGCGGCTGTTACATGTGTTGCTAATGGCCATTAAGGGGGAAATTAAGGCGCACTAATAGAGGTGAGGGGTCGTGGGAGACGAGAGGAACCGATTCAGGAGGTTAACGGGTGCGGGGGAAGGGAAGGGAAGCATTGGGCGCAGCCGCTGTACGCCATGGCGGCTCCTGTGGGGTGAACCTGAGGAGGAAGAAGACCTCATGTACGTGTACGTGAGGAGCTGGGCTGTTGGAGCTGGTTGGGCCTAGCCCAATTAGTTTTAGGACTAATAAACTATATTTTTTGTGCGTGTGTGCAAGAAGTTTAATTATAACAGGAATTAAAATGTTCGTGTTTACCTTTTTATTATTTCAGTTCTACGCCCATTAAGTTCAGAACTCAATAAACTTATTTTCGTGCACAAACTTGTTTTAATAATGCATTACGGGCTTCATAATTTCCCCAACATATGTGTGAGGGTTTTATGAATACCCAAATGACTAACAAGAAATATTTAATATTTCCCAATAATAGTTTTGGAGAAGTCATATTATCTCCTCTCACATTTATTTTTATTTGAGTAATTTGGAAATATTTAAATGGCATTAAAGCTCCAAATAAGACCCAATTCAAATGGAACTCCCAGAATTCAAAGAACTTCAAATGAAATATTTATTCGCTACACTTTGAGAAAGTCATTTTATTCCCACTCCATTTTTATTTGTGGTTTCAAAATATTTCATAGGTGTCCAAAAGAAAAGCAATTGAATGAAATATTTGAAACAAGAATCAAAAGGTTTTTAATTTTCCATGAAAATCATAGCAATTCAGTCATTAATATCTTATTATTAACATTCCAAAATTTGGAAAATTTTGGGATGTTACATTAACTAAAGTCATGACCTCTTCAAACCCACTTTTATCAGAAATTTCATAAGATTGAACATTCTATAAATATGGGGGATCTAAACTTGACACTTTTCCAAACCCACTTTCAATAATATTGCAAACACTATTATCAATCTCATATTCATCATGGGGCTTAAATAAATTTTCAAGATCGAAAGAAGAATAACCCCAATCATGATCATTACAACAAGTAGTAGACATAGCAAAACTAGCATCCCCAAGCTTAGGGCTTTGCATATTATTAGCACAATTGACATCAAGAGAATTTATAGTAAAATCATTGCAATCATGCTTTTTATTCAAAGATCTATCGTGAATCACTCCATAAAGTACTTCATCACAATTTTCAGATTCACGAATTTCAAGCAAAACTTCATAAAGATAATCTAGTGCACAAAACTCACTAGCAATTGGTTCATCATAATTGGATCTCTTAAAAAGATTAGCAAGCAGATGAGAATCCATAGATCTTAGGTTCTCTGTTTAGTAATAAATAAATAATCCAACCATACAAGCAAACAAGAAAAGGCAAAAGAGGCAAATAGGGAAAGAGAAGGAGGATATATATATATATAGAGAGAGCGAATAAAACGGCAAGGGTGAAGTGGGGGAGAGGAAAACGAGAGGCAAATGACAAATAATGTAATGCGGGAGATAAGGGTTTGTGATGGGTACTTGGTATGTTGACTTTTGCGTAGACTCCCCGGCAACGACGCCAGAAATCCTTCTTGCTACCTCTTGAGCACTGCGTTGGTTTTTCCCCGAAGAGGAAGGGATGATGCAGCAAAGTAGCGTAAGTATTTCCCTCGGTTTTTTAGAACCAAGGTATCAATCCAGTAGGAGGCTACGCGCGAGTCCCTCGTACCTGCAAAAAAACAAATAAATCCTCGCAACCAACGCGATAAGGGGTTGTCAATCCCTACATGGCCACTTACGAGAGTGTGATCTGATAGATATGATAAGATAATATTTTTGGTATTTTTATGATAAAGATGCAAGGTAAAATAAAAGCAAAGGAAATAACTAAGTATTGAGATATTAATATGATGAAGATAGACCCGGGGGCCATAGATTTCACCAGTGGCTTCTCTCAAGAGCATAAGTATTCTACGGTGGGTGAACGAATTACTGTTGAGCAATTGACAGAATTGAGTATAATTATGAGAATATCTAGGTATGATCATGTATATAGGCATCACGTCCGAGACAAGTAGACCAACTCCTGCCTGCATCTACTACTATTACTCCACTCATCGACCGCTATCCAGCATGCATCTAGAGTATTAAGTTAATGAAAATAGAGTAATGCCTTAAGCAAGATGACATGATGTAGAGGGATAAACTCATGCAATATGATGAAAACCCCATCTTGTTATCCTCGATGGCAACAATACAATACGTGCCTTGCTGTCCCTACTGTCACTGGAAAAGGACACCGCAAAATTGAACCCAAAGCTAAGCACTTCTCCCATTGCAGGAAAGATCAATCTAGTAGGCCAAACCAAACTGAAAATTCGAAGAGACTTGCAAAGATAACCAATCATACATAAAAGAATTCAGAGAAGATTCAAATATTATTCATAGATAGACTTGATCATAAACCCACAATTCATCGGTCTCAACAAACACACCGCAAAAAGAAGATTACATCAAATAGTTCTCCACAAGAGAGGGGGGAACATTGTATTGAGATCCAAAAAGAGAGAAGAAGCCATCTAGCTAATAACTATGGACCCGTAGGTCTGAGGTAAACTACTCACACTTCATCGGAGGGGCTATGGTGATGATGTAGAAGCCCTCCGTGATCGATGCCCCCTCCGGCGGAGCTCCGTAACAGGCCCCAAGATGGGATCTCGTGGATACAGAAAGTTGCGGCGGTGGAATTAGGGTTTTGGCTCCGTATCTGATTGTTTGGGGGTACGTAGGTATATATAGGAGGAAGGAGTACGTCGGTGGAGCAACAGGGGGCCCACGAGGGTGGAGGGCGCGCCTGGGGGTAGGCGCGCCCCCCTACCTCGTGGCCCCCTCTTTTGTGTCTTGACGTAGGGTCCAAGTCTCCCGGGTCTTGTTCGTTAAGGAAATCACGTTCCCGAAGGTTTCATTCCGTTTGGACTCCGTTTGATATTCCTTTTCTTCGAAACCCTAAAACAGGCAAAAAAATAGCAATTCTGGGCTGGGCCTCCAGTTAATAGGTTAGTCCCAAAAATAATATAAAAGTGCATAATAAAGCCCAATCATGTCCAAAACAGTAGATAATATAGCATGGAGCAATCAAAAATTATAGATACGTTGGAGACGTATCACACTCCGCAGATTGCGCTGGAAGGCGGCAGCCACACTCGGCAGGCCGAACGGCATGCGAACGTAGCTGTGAGGTGGGCCCTCACACTGGCACATGAAGGCCAGAAGCGCTCCTGAGATGCGGCCCTGTTGAGCCCTATGATGTCTATGCAGACGCGCAGCTCACCACCCTCGCCTGGGTAGGGAGCGACGCCAGGTGGCGGCGGTCGCCGTGTATTGCTCTTTCTTCCTAAAGCTCCTGAGATGCCTTGGTGATGAACTCCTGAGCACCGGTCGCTCCTCGCCCAATGTCCTCCTGAGGGAAACGTGTCGCGAAGCACGCCTCCACGGGGTGCCCGAGTGCCTCCCTCGTGATGTTGGCCAGGTCCAAGGCCCTCTAGAAGAGAGCCCCCGAGCCCTGCCCGAGGAGGGCGCCGGGCGCGCCTCCCTATGCGAGGGAGGGATGCGCCCCAGGTGCTGGCGCGGATCCTGAAGTGGCATCGCTGGAGGTGCCGCTCCCCTGAGGCCCAGGGCGGAGTAGCTGCTTTTTCTTCTTGGGGTTGGCCTCAGGAGGGTACTGCGCACCCGCGCTGTCAGGGTCTTCGATTGATGCAGCATGGAAGGCACGCTCGAGGGAGCACACCGTGTCTCTTTCTTCGCAAGCGACCGTGATGATTCTGTCGCTTCCCGGCATATTGAGGATGTTGTAGCCATGGTGGGTGACTGCCATGAATTTGGCTAGTGATGGGTACCCGAGGATGGCATTGTATGGCAGGCGGATGTGGGCGACATCGAAATCGATGAGCTCGGTGTGGTAATTATCGCGCTGACCGAAGGTGACAGGGAGGCTAACTAGCCCTATCGGGGTGGTGGAGCCGTCTGTCACTCCTGAGAAAGGCTTGGTGGGCTGGAGCTGATCGTATGGCACTTGAAGGCTGTGAAACGTTTCGATGGACAAGACACTGAGTCCTGCGCCACCGTCGATGAGGGTCTTGGTGACTTGGACATTGCTGATGACGGGTGAACAGAGCATCGGGAGGACGCCAGCAGTTGCTGCGCATTTGAGCTGGTCCGACAAGCTAAAGGTCATGGCGTACTTGGACCACCTGAGCGGGCGCGTAGCCTCGAGTTTGGGGAGGGCTGCATTCACTTCGTGGGAGAACTGCTTGAAGATGCGCTGGGAGGCTGGGGCCCGAGCGCCACCCAAAATGCAAGCGATGGCGCGCGGCTCCTGGAAGCCCCTAGACCCTTCGTCCTGTTGGTGGTTGCTACCTCTTGAGCTTGCGTTGGATTTCCCCGAAGAGGAAAGGATGATGCAGCAGAGTAGCGTAAGTATTTCCCTCAGTTTTTGAGAACCAATGTATCAATCCAGTAGGAGGCCACGCTCAAGTCCCTCGTACCTGCACAAAACGATAGCTACTCGCAACCAACGTGATTAGGGGTTGTCAATCCCTTCACGGTCACTTACGAGAGTGAGATCTGATAGATATAATATTTTTGGTATTTTCGGTATAGAGATGCAAAGTGAAAAGTAAAAGGCAAAGTAAAAAAGCAAAGCAAGATTAAAGTGATGGAGATTGATATGATGAGAATAGACCCGGGGGCCATAGGTTTCACTAGTGGCTTCTCTCAAGAGCATAAGTATTCTACGGTGGGTGAACAAATTACTGTTGAGCAATTGACAGAATTGAGCATACTTATGAGAATATCTAGGCATGATCATGTATATAGGCATCACGTCCGTGACAAGTAGACCGAAACGATTTTGCATCTACTACTATTACTCCACTCATCGACCGCTATCCAGCATGCATCTAGAGTATTAAGTTAAAAACAGAGTAACGCTTTAAGCAAGATGACATGATGTAGAGAGATAAATTCATGCAATATGAAATAAACCCCATCTTGTTATCCTCGATGGCAACGATGCAATATGTGCCTTGCTGCCCCTTCTGTCACTGGGAAAGGACACCGCAAGATCGAACCCAAAGCTAAGCACTTCTCCCATGGCAAGAAAAACCAATCTAGTAGGCCAAAACAAACTGATAATTCAAAGAGACTTGCAAAGATAACCAATCATACATAAAAGAATTCAGAGAAGATTCAAATATTATTCATAGATATACTTGATCATAAACCCCCAATTCATCGGTCTCAACAAACACACCGCAAAAAGAAGAAGATTACATCGAATAGATCTCCACAAGAGAGGGGGAGAACTTTGTATTGAGATCCAAAAAGAGAGAAGAAGCCATCTAGCTACTAGCTATGGACCCGTAGGTCTGAAGTAAACTACTCACACTTCATCGGAGGGGCTATGGTGATGTAGAAGCCCTCCGTGATTACGGCCCTCTCCGGCGGAGCTCCGGAACAGTCCCCAAGATGGGATCTCGTGGATACAAAAAGTTGCAGCGGTGGAATTAGGTTTTTTGGCTCCGTCTCTGTTCGTTTGGGGGTACGTAGGTATATATAGGAGGAAGAAGTATGTCAATGGAGCTCCGAGGGGCCCACGAGGTAGGGGGCGCGCCCTAAGGGGGGCGCCCCCCACCCTCGTGACCGCCTCTCTGATGCCTTGGCGTAGGGTCCAAGTCTCCTGGATCACGTTCGGTGAGAAAATCACGTTCCCGAAGGTTTCATTCCGTTTGGACTCCGTTTGATATTCCGTTTCTTCGAAACACTGAAATAGGCAAAAAAACAGCAATTCTGGGCTGGGCCTCCGGTTAATAGGTTAGTCCCAAAATAATATAAAAGTGGAAAATAAAGCCCAATATAGTCCAAAACAGTAGATAATATAGCATGGAGCAATCAAAAATTATAGATACGTTGGAGACGTATCAGGCATCCCCAAGCTTAATTCCTGCTCGTCCTCGAGTAGGTAAATGATAAAAAGAGAATTTTTGATGTGGAGTGCTACTTGGCATAATTTCAATGTAAATCTTCTTAATTGTGGTATGAATATTCAGATTCTAAAGATTCAAGAAAAAAGTTCATGTTGACATAAAAATAGTACTACTTCAAGCATACTAACAAAGCAATTATGTCTTCTCAAAATAACATGGCCAAAGAAAGTTATCCCTACAAAATCATATAGTCTGGCTATGCTCTATCTTCACCACACAAAGTATTTAAATCATGCACAACCCCAATGACAAGCCAAGCAATTGTTTCATACTTTAACATTTTCAAAACTTTTTCGATCTTCACGCAATACATGTGCGTGAGCCATGGATATAGCACTATATATGGAATAGAGTGGTGGTTGTGGAGAAGACAAAAAGATGGGAAGATAGTCTCACATCAACTAGGCGTATCAACGGGCTATGGAGATGCCTATCAATAGATATCAATGTGAGTCAGTAGGGGTTTCCATGCAACGGATGCACTAGAGCTATAAGTATATGAAAGCTCAACAAAAGAAACTAAGTGGGTGTGCATCCAACCCGCTTGCTCACGAAGACCTAGAGCATTTTGAGGAAGTCCATCATTGGAATATACAAGCCAAGTTCTATAATGAAAAATTCCCACTAGTATATGAAAGTGACATAACGAGAGACTCTCTATCATGGAGATCTTGGTGCTACTTTGAAGCGCAAGTGTGGTAAAAGGATAGTAACATTTTCCCTTCTCTCTTTTTCTCTCATTTTTTTTATTTTTTTTATTTGGGCCTTCTCTTTTTTTATGGCCTCTTTTTTTCTTTTTCTTTTATTTCTAGTCCGGAGTCTCATCCCGACTTATGGGGGAATCATAGTCTCCATCATCCTTTCCTAACTTGGGACAATGTTCTAAAAATGATGATCATCACACTTTTATTTTTCTTACAACTCAACAATTACAACTCGATACTTAGAACAAAAATATGACTATATGAATGCCTCCGGCGGTGTACCGGGATATGCAATGAATCAAGAGTGACATGTATGAAAGAATTATGAACGGTGGCTTTGCCACAAATACGATGTCAACTACATGATCATGCTAGCAATATGACAATGATGGAGCGTGTCATAATAAACGGAACGGTGGAAAGTTGCATGGCATTATATCTCGGAATGGCTATGGAAATGCCATGATAGGTAGGTATGATGGCTGTTTTGAGGGAGGTATAAGGTGGGTGTATGATACCGGCGAAAAGTGTGCGGTATTAGAGAGGCTAGCAATGGTGGAAGGATGGGTAAAACTGCGTATAATCCATGGACTCAACATTAGTCATAACGAACTCATATACTTATTGCAAAAATCTAGAAGTTATCAAAGCAAAGTATTGCGCGCATGCTCCTAGGGGGATAGATTGGTACGAAAAGACCATCGCTCATCCCCGACTGCCACTCATAAGGAAGACAATCAATAAATAAATCATGCTCCAACTTCATCGCATAACGGTTCACCATACGTGCATGCTACGGGAATCACAAACTTTAACACAAGTATTCTTTAAATTCACAATTACTCAACTAGCATGACTCTAATATTATCACCTCCATATCTCAAAACAATTATCACGCTTCAATCTTTTCTTAGTATTCAATGCACTCAAAATAAAGTTTCACAAATCTTGAATACCAAGCATATTATTATTAAGCAAATTACCATGCTATTAAGACTCTCAAAATAATCTAAGTGAAGCATGAGAGATCAATAGTTTCTTTAAAACAAATCCAACACCGTGCTCTAAAAGATCTAAGTGAAGCACATAGAGCAAAATTATAATGCTCAAAATATATAAGTGAATCACATAGAGCAAAACTACTTAGCTCAAAAAGATATAAGTGAAGCACATAGAGCAAAACTACTTAGCTCAAAAAGATATAAGTGAAGCACATAGAGTATTCTATAAAATTATAATTCATGTATGGATCTCTCAAAAGGTGTGTACAGCAAGGATGATTGTGGCACACTAACAACCAAAGACACAAATAATACAAGACGCTCCAAGCAAAACACATATCATGTGGTGAATAAAAATATAGCTCCAAGTAAAGTTACCGATAGAAGTAGATGAAAGAGGGGATGCCTTCCGGGTCATACCCAAGCTTTGGCTTTTAGGTGTCCTTAGATTATCTTGTGGGTGCCATGGGCATCCCCAAGCTTAGGCTCTTGCCACTCCTTGTTCCATAATCCATCAAATCCTTACCCAAAACTTGAAAACTTCACAACACAAAACTTAAGGTAGAAAACTCGTGAGCTCCGTTAGCAAAAGAAAACAAAAGACCAATTCAAGATACTGTAATGAACTCATTCTTTATTTATATTGGTGTTGAACCTACTGTATTCCAACTTCTCTATGGATTATAAACTATTTTACTAGCCATAGATTCATCAAAATAAGCAAACAACACACGAAAAACAGAATCTGTCAAAAACAGAACAGTCTGTAGTAATCTGTAGCTAGCGCAAGATCTGGAACCCCAAAAATTCTAAAATAAATTTCTGGACGTGAGGAATTTATCTATTAATCATCTTCAAAAAGAATTAACTAAATGGCACTTTCCAAATAGAAATGAAAGCAGTTCTCGTGAGCGCTAAAGTTTCTGTTTTTTACAGCAAGTTCAACAAGACTTTCCCCAAGTCTTCCCAACGGTTCTACTTGGCACAAACACTAATTAAACACAAAAACAACCAAAACAGAGGCTAGATAATTTATTTATTACTAAACAGGAGGAAAAAGCAAGGAATAAAACTAAAATTGGGTTGCCTCCCAACAAGCGCTATCGTTTAACGCCCCTAGCTAGGCATAAAAGCGAGGATAGATCTAGGTATTGCCATCTTTGGTAGGCAATCCATAAGTGGCTCTCATGATAGTTTCATATGGCAATTTTATTTTATTTCTTGGAAAGTGTTCCATGCCCTTTTTTAATGGAAATTGAAATCTAATATTCCCTTCCTTCATATCAATAATCGCACCAACCGTTCTAAGGAAAGGTCTACCAAGAATAATAGGGCAAGAAGGATTGCAATCTATATCAAGAACAATGAAATCTATGGGCACATAATTCCTATTTGCAACAATAAGAACATCATTAATCCTTCCCATAGGTTTCTTAATAGTAGAATCCGCAAGATGCAAGTTTAGAGAGCAATCATCAAAATCGCGGAAATCTAGCAAATCACACAAAGTTTTGGGGATAGTGGAGACACTAGCACCCAAATCACACAAAGCATAAAACTCATGATCTTTAATTTTAATTTTAATAGTTGGTTCCCACTCATCATAGAGTTTTCTAGGGATAGAAACTTTCAACTCAAGTTTTTCTTCATAAGATTGCATCAAGGCATCAACAATATGTTCGGTGAAGGCTTTCTTTTGACTATAAGCATGTGGAGAATTTAGCACGGATTGCAACAAGGAAATACAATCAATTAAAGAGCAACTTTCATAATTAAATTCCTTGAAATCCAATATAGTGGGTTTAGCAACATCTAGATTTTTATTTCTTTCAATCCCACTTTCATCAATTTCATCATAAAGATCTAAATACTCCGAATTTTTAGAACGCCTTCTAGGTAAAGGAAGATCATATTCAGTTTCATCAAGATTCATATTGCAAAACAAAGATTTAATAGGAGACACATCAATAACTTTTAGATCTTCATCTTGATTTTCATAGGAATTGGAAGAACACGCTTTAATAAAGGCATCTTTGGAAGCACGCATCCTAGCGGTTCTTTCCTTGCACTCATCAATGGAAATTCTCATGGCTTTGAGAGACTCATTGATATCATGCTTAGGAGGAATAGATCTAAGCTTTAAAGAATCAACCTCAAGAGAAATTCTATCAACGTTCCTAGCCAAATCATCAACTTTAAGCAATTTCTCTTCAAGCAAAGCATTAAAATTCTTTTGTGAATTCATAAACTCTTTAACACTATTCTCAAATTCAGAGGGCATCTTATTATAATTTCCATAAGAGTTGTTGTAGGAATTCCCATAATTATTAGAAGGATTACTAGGATATGGCCTAGGATTAAAATTCCCTCTATAAGCGTTGTTACCAAAATTATTCCTACCAACAAAATTCACATCCATAGATTCATTGTTATTCTCAATCAAAGTAGACAAAGGCATATCATTAGGATCAGAAGAAACACTCTTAGTAGCAAATAATTTCATAAGTTCATCCATCTTTCCACTCAACACATTGATTTCTTCTATCGCATGCACTTTTTTATTAGAAGATCTTTCAGTATGCCATTGAGAATAATTAACCATAATATTATCTAGGAGTTTAGTAGCATCTCCTAAAGTGATTTCCATAAAAGTGCCTCCCGCGGCCGAATCTAAAAGATTTCTAGAAGCAAAATTCAATCCGGCATAAAAATTTTGTATAATCATCCACAAATTCAAACCATGAGTAGGGCAATTACGTATCATTAATTTCATTCTCTCCCAAGCTTGTGCAACATGTTCATGATCAAGTTGCTTAAAATTCATAATATCGTTTCTAAGAGAGATGATCTTAGCGGGAGGGAAATACTTAGAGATAAAAGCATCTTTGCACTTGTTCCAAGAATCAATACTATTTTTAGGCAAAGACGAAAACCAAGCTTTAGCACGATCTCTAAGCGAAAAAGGAAATAGCTTCAATTTAACGACATCATTATCGACATCTTTTTTCTTTTGCATATCACATAAATCAACGAAGCTATTCAGATGAGTAGCGGCATCTTCACTAGGAAGGCCGGCGAATTGATCTTTCATAAAAAGATTCAACAAAGCAGTATTGATTTCACAAGATTCAGTATTGGCAAGAGGAGCAAGAGGAGTGCTAAGGAAATCATTATTATTGGTATTGGTGAAGTCACACAATTTGGTAGTATCTTGAGCCATCGCGACAAACAAGCAATCCAACACACGGGCAAACAAAAAGGCAAGCGAGAAAAAGGCAAACGGAGAAAGAGAAGGAGAAGGAGATTGGGAAAGAGAGGGCGAATAAAACGGCAAGGGTGAAGTGGGGGAGAGGAAAACGAGAGGCAAATGACAACTAATGTAATGCGAGAGATAGGGATTGTGATGGGTACTTGGTATGTTGACTTTTTGCGTAGACTCCCCGGCAACAGCGCCAGAAATGGCTCGTTGTCGGGAGTCAAATCTTGACTTGCGCGAACCTCCCCGGCAACGGCGCCAGAAATTCTTCTTGCTACCTCTTGAGCTTGTGTTGGATTTCCCCGAAGAGGAAAGGATGATGCAACAGAGTAGCGTAAGTATTTCCCTTAGTTTTTGAGAACCAAGGTATCAATCCAGTAGGAGGCCACGCTCAAGTCCCTCGTACCTGCACAAAACGATAGCTACTCGCAATCAACGCGATTAGGGGTTGTCAATCCCTTCAAGGTCACTTACGAGAGTGAGATCTCATAGATATAATATTTTTGGTATAGAGATGCAAAGTTAAAAGTAAAAGGCAAAGTAAAAAAGCAAAGCAAGATTAAAGTGATGGAGATTGATATGATGAGAATAGACCCGGGGGCCATAGGTTTCACTAGTGGCTTCTCTCAAGAGCATAAGTATTCTACGGTGGGTGAACAAATTACTGTTGAGCAATTGACAGAATTGAGCATAGTTATGAGAATATCTAGGCATGATCATGTATATAGGCATCACGTCCGTGACAAGTAGACCGAAACAATTCTGCATCTACTACTATTACTCCACTCATCGACCGCTATCCAGCATGCATCTAGAGTATTAAGTTAAAAACAGAGTAACACTTTAAGCAAGATGACATGATGTAGAGAGATAAATTCATGCAATATGAAATAAACCCCATCTTGTTATCCTCGATGGCAACGATGCAATACGTGCCTTGCTGCCCCTTCTGTCACTGGGAAAGGACACCGCAAGATCGAACCCAAAGCTAAGCACTTCTCCCATGGCAAGAGAAACCAATCTAGTAGGCCAAAACAAACTAATAATTCAAAGAGACTTGCAAAGATAACCAATCATACATAAAAGAATTCGGAGAAGATTCAAATATTATTCATAGATATACTTGATCATAAACCCCCAATTCATCGGTCTCAACAAACACACCGCAAAAAGAAGAAGATTACATCGAATAGATCTCCACAAGAGAGGGGGAGAACTTTGTATTGAGATCCAAAAAGAGAGAAGAAGCCATCTAGCTACTAGCTATGGACCCGTAGGTCTGAAGTAAACTACTCACACTTCATCGGAGGGGCTTTGGTGATGTAGAAGCCCTCCGTGATGACGGCCCTCTCCGGCGGAGCTCCGGAACAGGCCCCAAGATGGGATCTCGTGGATACAGAAAGTTGCAGCGGTGGAATTAGGTTTTTTGGCTCCGTCTCTGTTCGTTTGGGGGTACGTAGGTATATATAGGAGGAAGAAGTACGTCAGTGGAGCTCCGAGGGGCCCACGAGGTAGGGGGCGCGCCCTAAGGGGGGCACCCCCCACCCTCGTGACTGCCTCTCTGATGCCTTGGCGTAGGGTCCAAGTCTCCTGGATCATGTTCGGTGAGAAAATCACGTTCCCGAAGGTTTCATTCCGTTTGGACTCCGTTTGATATTCCGTTTCTTCGAAACACTGAAATAGGCAAAAAAACAGCAATTCTGGGTTGGGCCTCCGGTTAATAGGTTAGTCCCAAAAGTAATATAAGAGTGGAAAATAAAGCCCAATATAGTCCAAAACAGTAGATAATATATGATGGAGCAATCAAAAATTATAGATACGTTGGAGACGTATCTGTGGTCATCGACCAGGGTTGCCCTGAGGGCGGTCCTTACGACGCTGGTCCCTCCAGGCACCCTCACAAGGTTGGTCCTACCAACGATCCTCGTGAGGCTGGTCGCGCCACTCTTGACGAGGCCCACGGTCGTCCCAACGTCCTCCACCTCGTCCACCTCATCGGCTGTAGCCCCGGTCGTTGCGCTTGGGGCGTAGACCGAAGCATCCATCTCGAATGGCCCTGAGCTCTTGACAATCGTTGGTGTTGTGCGTGCGCACCTTGTGGAAGGCGCAGAACGTGCATCCGCCCTTGGACGACTCGGGAAGATCTTGGCCGCGCTTGGTGTCTGGTTCTGCTGTGAGTACGGCCACTCCTTTGCACTTCACGTCCTTGACCTTGGCCTTCTTCTCCTCTAGATCCGCAGCATGGAGCTCGAGGAGGGAGAGACGCCCCTCCTCAGCCCTTGCACACTTGGTTGCTATGTTGAACAGCTCCAAGGTCGTGCACAGCTCCTCATGGATGGCGAGCTCCTCCTTCAACTTGACGTCACGGACGTTGTTGGAAAACACTGAGACGATGGCCTCGTCCGTCACCTTGGGGATCTTGATACGCGCGTTGTTGAAGCGCTAGATGTACTTCTGCAGGGTTTCTCCCGGTTGTTGCTGTTGGAAATATGCCCTAGAGGCAATAATAAATTGGTTATTATTATATTTCCTTGTTCATGATAATCGTTTATTATCCATGCTAGAATTGTATTGATAGGAAACTCAGATACATGTGTGGATACATAGACAACACCATGTCCCTAGTAAGCCTCTAGTTGACTAGCTCATTGATCAATGGATGGTTATGGTTTCCTGACCATGGACATTAGATGTCGTTGATAACGGGATCACATCATTAGGAGAATGATGTGATGGACAAGACCCAATCCTAAGCCTAGCACAAAATCATGTAGTTCATATGCTAAAGCTTTTCTAATGTCAAGTATCATTTCCTTAGACCATGAGATTGTGCAACTCTCGGATACCGTAGGAGTGCTTTGGGTGTGCCAAACGTCACAACGTAACTGGGTGGCTATAAAGGTACACTACAGGTATCTCCGAAAGTGTCTGTTGGGTTGGCACGAATCGAGACTGGGATTTGTCACTCCATGTAAACGGAGAGGTATCTCTGGGCCCACTCGGTAGGACATCATCATAATGTGCACAATGTGACCAAGGAGTTGATCACGGGATGATGTGTTACGGAACGAGTAAAGAGACTTGCCGGTAGTGAGATTGAACAAGGTATCAGGATACCGATGATCGAATCTCGGGCAAGTATTGTATCGATAGACAAAGGGAATTGTATACGGGATTGATTAAGTCCTTGACATCGTGGTTCATCCGATGAGATCATCGTGAAACATGTGGGAGCCAACATGGGTATCTAGATCCCGCTGTTGGTTATTGGCCGAGAGTTATCTCGGTCATGTCTGCATGGTTCCCTAACCCGTAGGGTCTACACACTTAAGGTTCGATGACGCTAGGGTTATAAGGAATAGATATACGTGGTTACCGAATGTTGTTCGGAGTCCCGGATGAGATCCGGACGTCACGAGGAGTTCCGGAATGGTCCGGAGGTAAAGATTTATATATGGGAAGTCCTGTTTTGGTCACCGGAAAAGTTTCGGGTTTTATCGGTAACGTACCGGGACCACCGGGAGGGTCCCGGGGGTCCACCAAGTGGGGCCACCAGCCCCGGAGGGCCGCATGGGCCAAGTGTGGGAGGGGACCAGCCCCAGGTGGGCTGGTGCGCCCCCCACCAAGGCCCAAGGCGCAAGGGAGAGTGGAAGGGGGCAAACCCTAGGCTCAGATGGGCCTAAGGCCCACCTAGTGGTGTGCCCCCCTCTCTCCCCCCTTGGCCGCCCCCCTAGATGGGATCTAGGGCTGGCCGCCACCCCTAGGTGTGGAAACCTAGGTGGGGGCGCAGCCCCTCCCCTCCCCCTATATATACTTGAGGTTTGGGCTGCCCAACACACGCGAGTTCCTCTCCTTCTTGGCGCAGCCCTACCCCTCTCCCTCCTCATCTCTTGCGGTGCTTGGCGAAGCCCTGCTGGAGTACCACGCTCCTCCACCACCACCACGCCGGCGTGCTGCTGCTGGATGGAGTCTTCCCCAACCTCTCCTTCTCCCCTTGCTGGATCAAGGCATAGGAGACGTCACCGGGCTGTACGTGTGTTGAACACGGAGGTGCCGTCCATTCGGCACTAGGATCATCGGTGATTTGGATCACGACGAGTACGACTCCATCAACCCCGTTCTCTTGAATGCTTCCGCTTAGCGATCTACAAGGGTATGTAGATGCACTCTCCTTCCCCTCGTTGCTGGTTTCTCCATAGATAGATCTTGGTGACACGTAGGAAAATTTTGAATTTCTGCTACGTTCCCCAACAGTGGCATCATGAGCCAGGTCTATGCGTAGTTTCTATACACGAGTAGAACACAAAGTAGTTGTGGGCGTTGATTTTGTTCAATATGCTTACCGTTACTAGTCCAATCTTGATTCGGCGGCATTGTGGGATGAAGCGGCCCGGACCGACCTTACACGTACTCTTATGTGAGACTGGTTCCACCGACTGACATGCACTAGTTGCATAAGGTGGCTAGCGGGTGTCTGTCTCTCCCACTTTAGTCAGATCGGATTCGATGAAAAGGGTCCTTATGAAGGGTAAATAGCAATTGGCATATCACGTTGTGGTTTTTGCGTAGGTAAGAAACGTTCTTGCTAGAAACCCATAGCAGCCACGTAAAACATGCAAACAACAATTAGAGGACGTCTAACTTGTTTTTGCAGGGTATGCTTTGTGATGTGATATGGCCAAAAGGATGTGATGAATGATATATGTGATGTATGAGATTGATCATGTTCTTGTAATAGGAATCACGGCTTGCATGTCGATGAGTATGACAACCGGCAGGATCCATAGGAGTTGTCTTTATTTATTTATGACATGTGTGTCAACATAAACGTCATGTAATTACTTTACTTTATTGCTAACCAGTAGCCATAGTAGTAGAAGTAATAAGTTGGCGAGACAACTTCATGTAGACACAATGATGGAGATCATGATGATGGAGATCATGATGATGGAGATCATGGTGTCATGCCGGTGACGATGATGATCATGGAGCCCCGAAGATGGAGATCAAAAGGAGCAATATGATATTGGCCATATCATGTCACTATTTGATTGCATGTGATGTTTATCATGTTTTTGCATCTTATTTGCTTAGAACGACAGTAGTAAATAAGATGATCCCTCATTAAAATTTCAAGAAAGTGTTCCCCCTAACTGTGCACCGTTGCGGAAGTTCGTCGTTTCGAAGCACCACGTGATGATCGGGTGTGATAGATTCTTGCGTTCGAATACAACGGGTGTTGACGAGCCTAGCATGTACAGACATGGCCTCAGAACACATGCAAACACTTAGGTTGACTTGACGAGCCTAGCATGTACAGACATGGCCTCGGAACACAGAAGACCGAAAGGTCGAACATGAGTCGTATAGAAGATACGATCAACATGAAGATGTTCACCGATGTTGACTAGTCCGTCTCACGTGATGATCGGACACGGCCTAGTTGACTCGGATCATGTAATCACTTAGATGACTAGAGGGATGTCTATCTGAGTGGGAGTTCATAAGATAAACTTAATTATCCTGAACATAGTCAAAAGGTCTTCGCAAATTATGTCGTAGCTCGCGCTTCAGTTCTACTGTTTAGATATGTTCCTAGAGAAAAAATTAGTTGAAAGTTGATAGTAGCATTTATGCAGACAGTAGAAGGCTTATGTCCTTAATGCACCACTCAGTGTGCTGAACCTCGAACGTCGTCTGTGGATGTTGCGAACATCTGACATACACATTTTGATGACTACATGATAGTTCAGTGCGTAATGCTAAATGGTTTAGAATTGAGGCACCAAAGACGTTTTTGAAACATCGCAGAACATATGAGATGTTCCAAGGACTGAAATTGGGATTTCAGGCTCGTGCCCACGTCAAGAGGTATAAAGACCTCCGACGATTTTCTTAGCCTGCAAACTAAGGGAGAAAAGCTCAATTGTTGAGCTTGTGCTCAGATTGTCTGAGTACAACAATCATTTGAATCGAGTGGGAGTTGATCTTCCAGATGAGATAGTGATGTTTCTCCGAAGTCATTACCACCAAGCTGCTAGAGCTTCGTGATGAACTATAATATATCAGGGACATATATGATGATCCTTGAGCTATTCGCGATTGACACCACGAAAGTAGAAATCAAAAGGGAGCATCAATCGTTGATGGTTAGTAAAACCACTAGTTTCAAGAAGGGCAAGGGCAAGAAAGGGATACTTCATGGAACAACAAATCAGTTGCTGTTCTAGTGAAGAAACCCAAAGTTGAACCCAAGCCCGAGACTAAGTGCTTCTGTAATAAGGGGAACAGTCACTGAAGCAGAATTACCCTAGATACTTGGTAGATGAGAAGGCTGGCAAGGTCGATAGAAGTATATTGGATATACATTGTGTTAATGTGTACTTTACTAGTACTCCTAGTAGCACCAGGGTATTAGATACCGGTTCGGTTGCTAAATGTTAGTAAACTCGAAATAAAAGGCTGCGGAGTAAACGGAGACTAGCTAAAGGTGAGCTGGCGATATGTGTTGGAAGTTTTTCCAAGCTTGATGTGATCAAGCATCGCACGCTCCCTCTACCATCGAGATTGGTGTTTGCATTGAGCATAGACATGATTGGATTATGTCTATCGCAATACGGTTATTCATTTAAGGAGAATAATGGTTACTCTGTTTATTTGAATAATACCTTCAATGGTCTTGCACCTAAAATGAATAGTTTATTGAATCTCGATCGTAGTGATACACTTGTTCATGCCAAAAGATATAAGATAGTAATGATAGTACCACCTACTTGTGGCACTGCCATGTAAGTCATATCGGTATAAAACGTATGAAGAAGCTCCATGTTGATGGATCTTTGGGCTCACTCGTTTTTGAAAAGTTTGAGACATGCGAACCATGTCTATTGGTGTATATGCATGAAGAAACTCCATGCAAATGGACCGTTTGGACTCACTTGATTTTGAATCACTTGAGACATGCAAATCATACCACATGGGCAAGATGACTGAAAGCCTCGTTTTCAGTAAAATGGAACTAGAAAGCAACTTGTTGGAAGTAATACATTTTGATGTGTGCAGTCCAATGAGTGCTGAGGCGTGTAGTGGATATCGTTATGTTCTTACTTCACAGATGATTTAAGTGGATGTTGAGTATATTTACTTGATGAATCACGAGTCTGAATTATTGAAAGGTTCAAGTAATTTCAGGGTGAAGTTGAAAGATCGTCGTGACAAGAGGATAAAATGTCTATGATATGATCGTAGTGATGAATATCTGAATTACGAGTTTGGCACAGAATTAAGACATTGTGGAAATTGTTTCACAACCGATACATCCTGGAACACCATAGTGTGATGGTGTGTCCGAACATCATAACTGCACCCTATTGGATATGATGCATACCATGATGTCTCTTATCGAATTACCACGATAGTTTATGGGTTAGGCATTAGAGACAACCACATTCACTTTAAATAGGGCACCACGTAATTCCGATGAGATGACACCGTGACTTGTTAGAGAAACCTAAGCTGTCATTTCTTAAAAGTTTGGGGCTGCAACGCTTATGTGAAAAAGTTTCAGGCCGATAAGCTAGAACCCAAAGCGGATAAATACATCTTCATAGGACACCCAAAACAGTTGGGTATACCTCATGTCTCAGATCCGAAAGCAATAAGGGATTGTTTCTAGAATCGGGTCCTTTCTCGAGGAAAAGTTTCTCTCGAAAGAATTGAGTGGGAGGATGGTGGAGACTTGATGAGGTTATTGAACCGTCTCTTCAACTAGTGTGTGGCAGGGCACAGGAAGTTGTTCCTGTGGCACTGACACCAATTGAAGTGGAAGCTTATGATAGTGATCATGAAACTTCAGATCAATTCACTACCAAACCTCGTGGGATGACAAGGATACGTACTACTTCAGAGTGGTACGTAATCCTGTCTCGGAAGTCATGTTGCTAGACAACAATGAACCTACGAGCTATGGAGAAGCGATGGTGGGCCTAGATTCCAAAATGGCTCGAGGCCATATAATCCGAGAGAGGATCCCTATATGAAAACAAAGTGTAGACTTTGGAAGAACTACTTGATGGTCGTAAGGCTGTTAGGTACATATGGATTTTAAAAGGAAGACGGACAATGATGGTAAGTATCACCATTAAGAAAGCTCGACTTGTCGTTGAGATGTTTTCTGACAAGTTCAAGGAGTTGACTACGATGAGACTTTCTCACTCGTAGCGATGCTAAGAGTCTGTTGGAATTATATTAGCGATTACTGCATTATTTATGAAATCTTGCAGATAGGATGTCAAAAACCATTGTTTCCTCGACGATTTTCTTGAGGGAAGGTTGTATGTGATACAACTGGAAGGTTTTGTCAATCCTGAAAGATGCTAACAAGTATGCAAAGCTCTAGCAATCCTTCTAAGGACTGGAGTAAGAATCTCGGAGTTGGAATATACACTTTGATGATGATCAAAGATTTTGGGTTTATACAAAGTTTATGAGAAACTTGTATTTCCAAAGAAGTGAGTGGGAGCACTATAGAATTTCCGATAAGTATATGTTGTTAACATATTGTTGATCGGAAATGATGTAGAATTTCTGGAAAGCATGCAGAGTTATTTGAAAAGTGTTTTTCAATGGAAAACCTGGATTAGGCTACTTGAGTATTGAGCATTAAGATCTATAAGGATAGATCAAAACGCTTAATAGTACTTTCAAATGAATACATACCGTGACAAGATTTTGAAGGAGTTCAAAATGGATCGGCAAAGAAGGAGTTCTTGGCTGTGTTATAAGGTGTGAACATTGAGTAAGACTCGAAACCTGACCGCGGCAGAATAGAGAGAAAGGACGAAGGTCGTCCCCTATGCTTTAGACGTAGGCTCTACAATATGCTATGCTGTGTACCGCACCTGATGTGTGCCTTGCCACATATCTGGCAAGAGGGTACAAAGGTAATCTAGGAGTAGATCACCAGATAGCGGTCTAAATTATTCTTAGTAACTAGTGGACTAAGGAATTTTCTTGATTATGGAGGTGGTAAAAGAGTTCATCGTAAAGGGTTACGTCGATGCAAGCTTAACACCTATCCGGATAGCTCTGAGTAGAGACACCGGATACGTATAATGGAGCAACAATTTAGAATAGCTCCAAGTGGAACAGATATTTGGAATAGCTCCAAATAGAACGTGGTAGCTGCATCTGGGAGATGACATAGAGATTTGTAAAGCACACATGGATCTGAAAGATTCAGACCCATTGACTATAAAACCTCTCACACAAGCATAACATGATCAAACCCAGAACTCTTTGGGTGTTAGTCACATGGGGATGTGACCTTGAGTGTTAATCACATATCGATGTGAACTGGATTATTGACTCTAGTGCAAGTGGGAGACTGTTGGAAATATGCCCTAGAGGCAATAATAATTTGGTTATTATTATATTTCCTTGTTCATGATAATCGTTTATTATCCATGCTAGAATTGTATTGATAGGAAACTCAGATACATGTGTGGATACATAGACAACACCATGTCCCTAGTAAGCCTCTAGTTGACTAGCTCGTTGATCAATGGATGGTTACGGTTTCCTGACCATGGACATTAGATGTTGTTGATAACGGGATCACATCATTAGGAGAATGATGTGATGGACAAGACCCAATCCTAAGCCTAGCACAAGATCATGTAGTTCGTATGCTAAAGCTTTTCTAATGTCAAGTATCATTTCCTTAGACCATGAGATTGTGCAACTCCCGGATACCGTAGGAGTGCTTTGGGTGTGCCAAACGTCACAACGTAACTGGGTGGCTATAAAGGTACACTACAGGTATCTCTGAAAGTGTCTGTTGGGTTGGCACGAATCGAGACTGGGATTTGTCACTCCGTGTAAACGGAGAGGTATCTCTGGGCCCAGTCGGTAGGACACATCATAATGTGCATAATGTGACCAAGGAGTTGATCACGGGATGATGTGTTACGGAACGAGTAAAGAGACTTGCCGGTAACGAGATTGAACAAGGTATCCGGATACCGACGATCGAATCTCGGGCAAGTATCGTACCGATAGACAAAGGGAATTGTATACGGGATTGATTAAGTCCTTGACATCGTGGTTCATCCGATGAGATCATCGTGGAACATGTGGGAGCCAACATGGGTATCCAGATCCCGCTGTTGGTTATTGACTGGAGAGTTATCTCGGTCATGTCTGCATGGTTCCCGAACCCGTAGGGTCTACACACTTAAGGTTCGATGACGCTAGGGTTATAAGGAATAGATATACGTGGTTACTGATTGTTGTTTGGAGTCCCGGATGATATCCCGAACGTCACGAGGAGTTCCGGAGTTGTCCGGAGGTAAAGATTTATATATGGGAAGTCCTGTTTTGGTCACCAGAAAAGTTTCGGGTTTTATCGGTAACGTACCGGGACCACCGGGAGGGTCCCGGGGGTCCACCAAGTGGGGCCACCAGCCCCAGAGGGCTGCATGGGCCAAGTGTGGGAGGGGACCAGCCCCAGGTGGGCTGGTGCGCCCCCCACCAAGTCCCAAGGCGCAAGGGAGAGTGGAAGGGGGCAAACCCTAGGCTCAGATGGGCCTAAGGCCCACCTAGTGGTGCGCCCCCCTCTCTCCCCCCTTGGCCGCCCCCCTAGATGGGATCTAGGGCTGGACGCCACCCCTAGGGGTGGAAACCTAGGTGGGGGCGCAGCCCCTCCCCTCCCCCTATATATACTTGAGGTTTGGGCTGCCCAACACACGCGAGTTCCTCTCCTTCTTGGCGCAGCCCTACCCCTCTCCCTCCTCGTCTCTTGCGGTGCTTGGCGAAGCCCTGCTGGAGTACCACGCTCCTCCACCACCACCACGCCGTCGTGCTGCTGCTGGATGGAGTCTTCCCCAACCTCTCCTTCTCCCCTTGCTGGATCAAGGCGTAGGAGACGTCACCGGGCTGTACGTGTGTTGAACACGGAGGTGCCGTCCGTTCGGCACTAGGATCATCGGTGATTTGGATCACGACGAGTACGACTCCATCAACCCCGTTCTCTTGAACGCTTCCGCTTAGCGATCTACAAGGGTATGTAGATGCACTCCCCTTCCCCTCGTTGCTGGTTTCTCCATAGATAGATCTTGGTGACACGTAGGAAAATTTTGAATTTCTGCTATGTTCCCCAACGGTTGCTTGATGCGGCGCAGGTCACCTGCGACCGGGGGGCAGTCGCGAGTGCCCTAGAAGTTGGCGATGAAGTAGTTGTGCATCTCATCCCAGGAGGAAATCAAGCCTGTGGGCAGGTTCAGGAGCCATGAGCGGGCGCCGTCCTTGAGAGCCATGGGAAACCAGTTCGCCATGACCTTTTCGTTGCCGTTGGCCGCTTCGATGCTCAGCTCGTAGAGATGCAGAAACTCCACAGGGGCGGGGGTGCCGTCGTAGCGAGGTGGCAGATCTGGCTTGAACTTGCCTGGCCAGACGACGCTATGCAGCTCAGGAGTGAAGGCGTGGCAGCCCGCCGTGGCCACCGGGGCCCGTCATGGAGGTGGAGCTTGACCTTGGCGTCCCTGCGCTGCCACGGCAAGTGGCACATGGACCTACCACAGCAAGCGATCCTGACATGGTGGTGCTGAAAGCGGTGAAGCTCTTCTTGCGGACGGGGAACCTCCTGGCAACTTCTTTCTTCGTGCGTAGGCACACGGCGCGAAGGATCATGTCGCTGGGCCTCACATCTTGGAGCGAGGACGCCGTCTTGACGCGGGGAGGCTGAGGCGTTCCATGAGCCGCGCGCCTCGGTGTGAGAGCCCCATCTTGGGGCTGAGGGGGCGAAGGCGCTCCATGAGCAACAACGCCCGCAGCCGGGGGCGGGCGAGGCAGCGAGAGGGATGGTGCAGGAGGACCCCCCGCAGCGCTGACGAGCTCGGCGATGCGGTCCAACCTGTCCTCGTTGAGGTCGTCAATCGGGGGGTAGCGCAGGAGCTCACGTGCCTGATAACCCACAAGTATAGGGGATCGCAACAGTTTTCGATAAGTAAGAGTGTCGAACCCAACGAGGAGCTAAAGGTAGAACAAATATTCCCTCAAGTTCTATCGACCACCGATACAACTCTACGCACGCTTGACGTTCACTTTACCTAGAACAAGTATGAAACTAGAAGTACTTTGTAGGTGTTGTTGGATAGATTTGCAAGATAATAAAGAGTACGTAAATAAAAAGTAGGGGTTGTTTAGATAAAGAAACAATAAAGTAAATATAGCGAGTGTGGAAAAGTGGTGGTAGGAGTTGTGAAATTGCCCCTAAGCAATTGACTACTTTACTAGACCGATAGCAAGTATTATATGGGAGAGGCCACTGCTAGCATGTCATCCCTGACTTGGAATTCTATGCACTTATGATTGGAACTATTAGCAAGCATCCACAACTACTAATGTTCATTAAGGTAAAACCCAACCATAGCATTAAGATATATTGGTCCCCCTTCAATCCCGTGTGCATCAATTTCTATGCTAGGTTGAAGCTTCTATCACTCTTGCCCTCCAATACATAGTCCTATCAACATACAACTAACCCTATGGTGTGATCCACGTGCGCGCTCATATGATGGGCACCAAAGGACAACAACATAACCACAAGCAAATTAAATCAATCATAGCAATTCATCAACCACCAATAGGACAACGAAAATCTACTCAGACATCATAGGATGGCAACACATCATTGGATAATAATATGAAGCATAAAGCACCATGTTCAAGTAGAGGGTACAACGGGTTGCGGGAGAGTGGACCGCTGTAGATAGAGGGGGGAAGGTGATGGAGATGTTGGTGAAGATGGCGGAGGTGTTGGTGTAGATCGCGGTGATGATGATGATGGCCACGGTAGCGTTCCGGCGCCACCAGAGGAGAAGGGGAGAGGGGGGCCCTTCGTCTTCTTCATCCTTGACCTCCTCCCTAGATGGGAGAAGGGTTTCCCCTCTGGTCCTTGGCCTCCATGGCATGGGAGGTGCGAGAACCCCTCCGAGATTAGATCTGTCTCTCTGTTTCTCTCTGGTTCTGCGTTCTATTCTGGCTCTGTTTCACCGTTTTGTGTATATATGGAGATCTGTAACTCCGATTTGCCTGAAACCTTCGCCGTGATTTTTTTTCCGAATATTAGCTTTCTTGCGGCAAAAGAAGAGCGTCAACGGCCTTACGGTGGGCTCACGAGGGTAGGGGGCGCGCCCCCCTGCCTCGTGACCACCTCGGGCACTGGTTCGCGTTGATTTTCCTTCCGAATTTTCCATATTTTCTAAAAATAAGCTACGTCCGTTTTTATCCCGTTTGGACTCCGTTTGATATGGATATTCTGCGAAACCAAAAACATGCAACAGACAGGAACTGGCACTGGGCACTGGATCAATATGTTAGTCCCAAAAATAATATAAAAAGTTGCCAAAAAGTATATGAAAGTTGAATAATATTGGCATGGAACAATCAAAAATTATAGATACGATGGAGACGTATCAGCATCCCCAAGCTTAATTCCTGCTCGTCCTCAAGTAGGTAAATGATAAAAAAAGATAATTTTTGATGTGGAATGCTACCTAGCATAATCTTGATCATATGTCTAATCATGGCATGAATATTAAGACACGAGTGATTCAAAGCAATAGTCTATCCTTTGACATAAAAATAATTATACTTCAAGCATACCAACCAAGCAATTATGTCTTATTGAAATAACATAGCCAAAGAAAGCTCATCCCTACAAAATCATATAGTCTGGCTATGCTCCATCTTCACCACACAAAATATTTACATCATGCACAACCCCGATGACAAGCCAAGCAATTGTTTCATACTTTTGACGTTCTCAAACCTTTTCAACTTTCACGCAATATATGAGCGTGAGCCATGGACATAGCACTATAGGTGGAATAGAATATGATGATGGGGGTTATGTGGAGAAGACAAAAAGGGAGAAAGTCTCACATCAACTAGGTGTATTAACGGGCTATGGAGATCCCATTAATAGATATCAATGTGAGGAGTAGGGATTGCCATGCAACGGATGCACTAGAGCTGTAAATATATGAAAGCTCAAATTGGAAACTAAGTGGGCGTGCATCCAACTTGCTTGCTCATGAAGACCTCGGGCGTTTGAGGAAGCCATCATCGGAATATACAAGCCAAGTTCTATAATGAAAATTTCCACTAGTATATGAAAGTGAAAGCCTAGGATACTCTCTCTATGAAGAACATGGTGCTACTCTGAAGCACAAGTGTGGTAAAAGGATAGTAACATTGCCCCTTCTCTCTTTTTCTCTCATTTTTTTTTATTATTTTCTCTTTTTTTGTGGGCTTCTTTGGCCTCTTTTTTTATTTGGGCTTCTTTGGCCTCTTTTATTTTTTTGTAAAGTCCGGAATCTCATCCCGACTTGTGGGGGAATCATAGTCTCCATCATCCTTTCCTCACTGGGGCAATGCTCTAATAATGATGATCATCACACTTTTATTTACTTACAACTCAATATTACAACTCGATATCTAGAACAAAGATATGACTCTATATGAATGCCTCCGGCGGTGTACCGGGATGTGCAATGATCTAGCGTAGCAATGACATCAAAAAAACGTACAAGCCATGAAAACATCATGCTATCTATCTTACGATCATGCAAAGCAATATGACAACAAATGCTCAAGTCATGTATATGATGATGATGGAAGTTGCATGGCAATATATCTCAGAATGGCTATGGAAATGCCATGATAGGTAGGTATGGTGGCTGTTTTGAGGAAGATATAAGGAGGTTTATGTGTGATAGAGCGTATCGTATCACGGGGTTTGGATGCACCGGTGAAGTTTGCACCAACTCTCGAGGTGACAAAGGGCAATGCACGGTACTGAAGAGGCTAGCAATGATGGAACGGTGAGAGTGTGTATAATCCATGGACTCAACATTAGTCATAAAGAACTCACATACTTATTGCAAAAATCTATTAGTCATCGAAACAAAGTACTACACGCATGCTCCTAAGGGGGATAGATTGGTAGGAAAAGACCATCGCTCGTCCCCGACCGCCACTCATAAGGAAGACAATCAATAAACACATCATGCTCCGACTTCGTTACATAACGGTTCACCATACGTGCATGCTACGGGACTTGCAAACCTCAACACAAGTATTTCTCAATTTCACAATTACTCAACTAGCATGACTCTAATATCACCACCTTTATATCGCAAAACTATTGTAAGGAATCAAACATATCATGTTCAGCTATGTAGGATTTTATGACTAACCATGTGAATGACCATTTCCTGTCATCTCTCTAAATAGGTATAAGTGAAGCAAGAGAGCTTAATTCTTTATACAAAAGATATGCCCGTGCTCTAACAAATCTAAGTGAAGCAAAAGAGCATTCTACAAATGGCGGTTGTCTATGTAAAGAGAAACAGGCAATCCAAACTTCAAATGATATAAGCGAAGCACATGAAGCATTCTATAAATCCATACTCAAAAGATATAAGTGAAGTGCAAAGAGAATTCTATAAATCAACCAAGGATTATCTCATACCAGCATGGTGCATAAAAGAAAAATGAAAACTAAATGCAAAATACGCTCCAAGATTGCACATATCGCATGAACGAAACGAATCTGAAAACATACCGATACTTGTTGAAGAAAGAGGGGATGCCTTCCCAGCATCCCCAAGCTTAGACGCTTGAGTATCCTTGAATATTTACTTGGGGTTCCTCGGTCATCCCCAAGCTTGAGCTCTTGCCTCTCTTCCTTCTTCTCACATCGAGACCTTCTCGATCATCGAACACTTCATCCACACAAAACTTCAACAAAAAACTCGGTAAGATCCGTTAGTATAATAAAGCAAATCACTACTCTAAGTACTGTTGCAAACCAATTCATATTTTGTTTTTGCATTGTGTCTACTGTAATATAACTTTTTCATGGCTTAATCCACTAATATAAATTGATAGTTTCATCAAAACAAGCAAACTATGCATCAAAAACAGAATTTGTCTAAAACAGAACAGTCTGTAATAATCTGAACATTCACCATACTTCAGATACTTGAAAAATTCTAGCAAAATTAGTAAAAATAAACAATTTGTATAGGAAGACAGTGCAAAAATAATCAGAACCATTTGACGTTCCAGCTAAAAATGTAAAATCGCGCACTACAGCCAAAGTTTCAGTCCTGCACCGTACAAACCATCAAACAAATGTAAACATCCTAAAGGCAAACCTTGGCACATTATTTTTATAATACAATGGAATTGTACAAGGGGATAATTATTTTTTTTTTGAAAGGTTTCTGTAATTAAGATTCACAAAGTTCCCATGGGCATGAACAAAGTTCAAGGACGTCCCCCACTTTCACAATGCTCGTCTCTCTCACTTTCACTTTTCTTTTAGAAAAAGTTTTGGGTTCCCTTATTTATTTTTGTTGTTTTTAAACTATATGAAAGCACTCAACAGAAATAAATAACTCTCTAAAACTTCCAGGTTGTCTCCCTGGGAGCGCTTTCTTTAAAGCCATTAAGCTAGGCATATAGTGCTCAAGTAGTGAATCCACCCGGATCCCAAGGTATATCAAAGCCAATTTTAATTAACAATGATTTGTAATTTAGTAGTGAGCACAAAGCAACATATATCAAGCAATGACGAAGTCTAACTCTCTTCCTATGCATCGGCATGTCATAAAAGAACAATTCATGCACACCTAGTAAAGGCCAATGCATAGTATAAACAGTTTCTTGCAATTTTATCATGTGGGAAGCATAGAGAGGTGGAGATATAGTTCCTCTCTCATAATAATTGCAAGTAGGAGCAGCAAGCACATGCATATTATATTCATTAAAATCATCATGTGTAACAGTAAAAGGCAACCCATCAATATAATCCTTAATAAGTGCAAACTTCTCCGATATAGTGTAGTCGGGAGAATTCAAAAAGATAATAGGACTATCATGTGTGGGTGCAATAGCAACAATTTCATGTTTAACATAAGGAACGATAGCAAGTTCATCTCCATAAGCATAATTCATATTGGCATCTTGGCCACAAGCATAGCAAGCATCATCAAAAAGGGATATTTCAAAAGAATCCAAGGGATCATAACAGTCATCATAGAAATCATCCTTCGGTAAGCACGAAGGGGAATTAAACAATGTATGAGTTGAAGAGTTACTCTCATTAGAAGGTGGGCACGGGTGATCAATCCGCTCTTCCTCCTTTTTTTCTTCGCTCTCCTCATCATCTTTTTCATCCAATGAGCTCATAGTTATATCAATTTCTTCTTCCATAGATTCCTGCAAAATATTAGTCTCTTCTTGGACATCGGAGTATTCCTCAATATATTGTTTAACATAGGTATTAGAAGCATAATTATCATAGCAAAATTTAAGTATAGCAAAATTTCAGGTTTGTGAAAACTAGCATCATACTTTTCAATCAAAGAAGCAATTTCATAAGCACCCTCAAAAGCAACAAATTCTTCAATTTGTTGAACATCATAGTAACTATAAACACCTTGAGAATAAGAAGATAAGATTCTATTATCAATAAACTCACATTGGTAGGGTAGGTGTTTCTTAGGGTTTTCAGAACAACAAGTAAAATCATATATTTCACATAAATTCCAAGCATAGCATTGCAAACGTTGAATTTGACTCCGTAATAATTTCCCTTTTTCATATATACGGTGTCGCACATAACAAGCATGCTCATCTAAGGATTTGCCCTCAACTAAGCTAGTTGGGGTTTCAGCACGAGCACATAGGGATCGAAGATGATCCAAGTAATAAGCTTCAGCAGTGTGATAGATTTTGATTGGTTCTTCAACCATTGGTTAAGTAGGTACAACTAATTTTTTTGGTATTTTGCGTTTCCTACCCATAACTAAATATAGAAAACAACTAAGAACAGTAAATAAAAATTATTTAGTGATAAAGCAAACAAGCACACACGAGAATATTCACCCCACGCTATTGCTCCCCGGTAACGGCGCCACAAAAAGGTCTTGATAACCCACAAGTATAGGGGTTCGCAACAGTTTTTGATAAGTAAGAGTGTCGAACCCAACGAGGAGCTAAAGGTAGAACAAATATTCCCTCAAGTTCTATCGACCACCGATACAACTCTACGCATGCTTGACGTTCGCTTTACCTAGAACAAGTATGAAACTAGAAGTACTTTGTAGGTGTTGTTGGATTGATTTGCAAGATAATAAAGAGTACGTAAATAAAAAGTAGGCGTTGTTTAGATAAATAAACAATAAAGTAAATATAGCGAGTGTGGAAAAGTGGTGGTAGGAGTTGCGAAATTGCCCCTAGCAATTGACTACTTTACTAGACCGATAGCAAGTATTATGTGGGAGAGGCCACTGCTAGCATGTCATCCCTGACTTGGAATTCTATGCACTTATGATTGGAACTATTAGCAAGCATCCGCAACTACTAATATTCATTAAGGTAAAACCCAACCATAGCATTAAGATATATTGGTCCCCCTTCAATCTCGTATGCATCAATTTCTATGCTAGGTTGAAGCTTCTGTCACTCTTGCCCTCCAATACATAGTCCTATCAACATACAACTAACCCTATGGTGTGATCCACGCGCACGCTCATATGATGGGCACCAAAGGACAGCAACATAACCACAAGCAAATTAAATCAATCATAGCAATTCATCAACCACCAATAGGATAACAAAAATCTACTCAGACATCATAGGATGGCAACACATCATTGGATAATAATATGAAGCATAAAGCACCATGTTCAAGTAGAGGGTACAACGGGTTGCGAGAGAGTGGACCGCTGTAGATAGAGGGGGTAAGGTGGTGGAGATGTTGGTGAAGATGGCGGAGGTGTTGGTGTAGATCGCGGTGATGATGATGATGGCCACGGTAGCATTCCGGCGCCACCAGAGGAGAAGGGGAGAGGGGGGCCCTTCGTCTTCTTCTTCCTTGACCTCCTCCCTAGATGGGAGAAGGGTTTCCCCTCTGGTCCTTGGCCTCCATGGCATGGGAGGGGCGAGAGCCCCTCCAAGATTGGATTTGTCTCTCTGTTTCTCTCTGGTTCTGCGTTCTATTCTGGCTCTGTTTCACCGTTTCGTGTATATATGGAGATCCGTAACTCTGATTGGCCTGAAACCTTCGTCGTGATTTTTTCCCGAATATTAGCTTTCTTGCGGCAAAAGAAGAGCGTCAACCGCCTTACGGTGGGCTCACGAGGGTAGGGGGCACGCCCCCCTGCCTCGTGACCACCTCGGGCACTGGTTCACGTTGATTTTCCTTCCGAATTTTCCATATTTTCCAAAAATAAGCTCCGTCCGTTTTTATCCCATTTGGACTCCGTTTGATATGGATATTCTACGAAACCAAAAACATGCAACAGACAGGAACTGGCACTGGGCACTGGATCAATATGTTAGTCCCAAAAATAATATAAAAAGTTGCCAAAAAGTATATGAAAGTTGAATAATATTGGCATGGAACAATCAAAAATTATAGATACGACGGAGACGTATCAGTGCCATGAGCAGCGCGGCCTGTGCGTCCGTGGGGCGCGGCGAGCGTGAGACGATGAGACGGCCGGAGTCAGCGACGGGGTGGTGGTACGACCGTCTCGCCGCACAGAGGGGTGCGGCGAAGAGGCTTGCTACTCGTTTGCCGCCGGGCCGGTGGTGGCATTGGCGGCCGGTGACGGAGAATGGCGGGAAGGTCCGCCGATGGGCGGTCTGAGCGAAACGGGTGGCGAGAGCGGCCCGGCGCTCAGCACGGGCCCGGCGAGCGTCGGCCATGAACTTGGCGGAGTGGTGAAACGTGGATCGACAAAGAGGAATGGTTCGGTGCACCCCTACCTGGCGCGCCAAATGTCGGATTTCGGGTTCCGACAAAACCCTTGAGGTTCGAACACTGGGGTGCGCACAAAGATGTCTCCCCTTCCTAGCTCGCACACTCTATGATCTCACGGCCTAGCTCGACGAACCCAAGAACATGAGACACAAGATTTTATATTGGTTCGGGCCACCATTGTAGTGTAATACCCTACTTCAGTGTGGTGTGGTGGATTGCCTCTTGGGTTGAGGATGAACAGTTACAAGGGAAGAACATCCTCGCGAAGAGATGTGTTCTTGTGCTTGGTGAACTTGAGTGGTTGGGGGATGATCCGGATTCGGTCTAAGTCCGAATCAGACGCCCCTGAATCAGGTTCCCTCTTATGGTGGTGGCTAGTCATATTTATAGAGGCCCTGGTCCTTTTCCCAAATATTGAGCGGGAAGGGATCCCACAACGGCCAAATTCGAAGGGAGACAACTAGTACAAACTATCCTGACAAAAGTAGTCTTCGTCTGCCAAAGGCTCTAGTGGTGACGTCGCCTTGGGCTTCACGGTGACCTCCGTCTTGTTGTCCTGCTGGTCTTGATCTTGTTGCACTGATATGAAATTTTTTGTCTGATGCCTCGGGACTCCTCGCATGTGCTTGCCCATATGCCCTAGAGGCAATAATAAAGTTATTATTTATTTCCTTATAATCATGATAAATGTTTATTATTCATGCTAGAATTGTATTTACCGGAAACATAATACATGTGTGAATACATAGACAAACAGAGTGTCACTAGTATGCCTCTACTTGACTAGCTCGTTAATCAAAGATGGTTAAGTTTCCTAACCATGAACAATGAGTTGTTATTTGATTAACGAGGTCACATCATTAGTAGAATGATCTGATTGACATGACCCATTCCATTAGCTTAGCACCCGATCGTTTAGTATGTTGCTATTGCTTTCTTCATGACTTATACATGTTCCTATGACTATGAGATTATGCAACTCCCGTTTACCGGAGGAACACTTTGGGTACTACCAAACGTCACAACGTAACTGGGTGATTATAAAGGAGTACTACAGGTGTCTCCAATGGTCGATGTTGGGTTGGCGTATTTCGAGATTAGGATTTGTCACTCCGATTGTCGAAGAGGTATCTCTGGGCCCTCTCGGTAATACACATCACATAAGCCTTGCAAGCATTACAAACTAATATGTTAGTTGTGAGATGATGTATTACGGAACGAGTAAAGAGACTTGCCGGTAACGAGATTGAACTAGGTATTGGATACCGACGATCGAATCTCGGGCAAGTAACATACCGATGACAAAGGGAACAACGTATGTTGTTATGCGGTCTGAATGATAAAGATCTTCGTAGAATATGTAGGAGCCAATATGGGCATCCAGGTCCCGCTATTGGTTATTGACCAGAGACGTGTCTCGGTCATGTCTACATTGTTCTCGAACCCGTAGGGTCCGCACGCTTAAGGTTACGATGACAGTTATATTATGAGTTTATGCATTTTGATGTACCGAAGGTTGTTCGGAGTCCTGGATGTGATCACGGACATGACGAGGAGTCTCGAAATGGTCGAGACATAAAGATTGATATATTGGAAGTCTATGTTTGGACATCGGAAGTGTTCCGGGTGAAATCGGGATTTTACCGGGTTACCGGGAGGTTACCGGAACCCCCCGGGAGCCATATGGGCCATCATGGGCCTTAGTGGAAAGGAGAAAGGGGCAGCCCAAGGGGGCTGCGCGCCTCCCCCCTTCCCCTAGTCCTATTAGGACTAGGAGAGGTGGCCGGCCACCCCTCTCCCCCTTTCCCCCTTGGGAATCCTAGTTGGAATAGGATTGGAGGGGAGTCCTACTCCCGGTAGGAGTAGGACTCCTCCTGCGCCACCTCCTCCTGGCCGGCGCCTCCTCCCCCCCTTGGCTCCTTTATATACGGAGGCAGGGGCACCTCTAAACACACAAGTTGACACAAGTTGATCCTCGTGATCGATTCCTTAGCCGTGTGCGGTGCCCCCTGCCACCATATTCCTCGATAATACTGTAGTGGAGTTTAGGCGAAGCCCTGGTGCTGTAGTTCATCAAGATCATCACCACGCCGTCATGCTGACGAAACTCTTCCCCGACACTTTGCTGGATCGGAGTCCGGGGATCGTCATCGAGCTGAACGTGTGCTCGAACTCGGAGGTGTCGTAGTTTCGGTGCTTGATCGGTTGGATCGTGAAGACGTACGACTACTTCCTCTACGTCGTGTCATCGCTTCCGCAGTCGGTCTGCGTTGGGTACGTAGACAACACTCTCCTCTCGTTGCTATGCATCACATGATCCTGTGTGCGCGTAGGAAAATTTTTGAAATTACTACGAAACCGAGTTTAGGCGAAGCCCTGCTGCTGTAGTTCATCAAGATCGTCACCACGCCGTCGTGCTGACGAAACTCTTCCCCGACACTTTGCTGGATCGGAGTCCGGGGATCGTCATCGAGCTGAACGTGTGCTCGAACTCGGAGGTGCCGTAGTTTCGGTGCTTGATCGGTTGGATCGTGAAGACGTACGACTACTTCCTCTACGTCGTGTCATCGCTTCCGCAGTCGGTCTGCGTTGGGTACGTAGACAACACTCTCCTCTCGTTGCTATGCATCACATGATCCTGTGTGCACGTAGGAAATTTTTTGAAATTACTACGAAACCCAATAGTGGTATCAGAGCCTAGGTTACTTATGTTGATGTTATTTGCACGAGTAGAACACAAGTGAGTTGTGGATGATACAAGTCATACTGCCTACCAGCATGTCATATTTTGGTTCGGCGGTATTGTTGGACGAGACGACCCAGACCAACCTTACGCGTACGCTTACGCGAGACCGGTTCCCTCGACGTGCTTTGCACAAAGATGGCTTGCAGGCGACTGTCTCTCCAACTTTAGTTGAACCAAGTATGGCTACGCCCGGTCCTTGCGAAGGTTAAAACGGAGTCTATTTGACAAACTATCGTTGTGGTTTTGATGCGTAGGTGAGATTGGTTCTTACTTAAGCCCGTAGCAGCCACGTAAAACATGCAACAACAAAGTAGAGGACGTCTAACTTGTTTTTGCAGGGCATGTTGTGATGTGATATGGTCAAGGCATGATGCTGAATTTTATTGTATGAGATGATCATGTTTTGTAACCAAGTTATCGGCAACTGGCAGGAGCCATATGGTTGTCGCTTTATTGTATGCAATGCAATCGCGATGTAATGCTTAACTTTATTACTAAACGGTAGTGATAGTCGTGAAAGCATAAGATTGGCGAGACGACAGCGATGCTACGATGGAGATCAAGGTGTCGCGCCGGTGACGATGGTGATCATGACGGTGCTTCGGAGATGGAGATCACAAGCACGAGATGATGATGGCCATATCATAATACTTATATTGATTGCATGTGATGTTTATCTTTTATGCATCTTATCTTGCTTTGATTGACGGTAGCATTATAAGATGATCTCTCACTAAATTATCAAGAAGTGTTCTCCCTGAGTATGCACCGTTGCCAAAGTTCGTCGTGCCCAGACACCACGTGATGATCGGGTGTGATAAGCTCTACGTCCATCTACAACGGGTGCAAGCCAGTTTTTGCACACGCAGAATACTCAGGTTAAACTTGACGAGCCTAGCATATGCAGATATGGCCTCGAAACACGGAGACCGAAAGGTCGAGCGTGAATCATATAGTAGATATGATCAACATAACGATGTTCACCATTGAAAACTACTCCATCTCACGTGATGATCGGTTATGGTTTAGTTGATTTGGATCACGTAATCACTTAGAGGATTAGAGGGATGTCTATCTAAGTGGGAGTTCTTAAGTAATATGATTAATTGAACTTAAATTTATCATGAACTTAGTACCTGATAGTATCTTGCTTGTTTATGTTGATTGTAGATAGATGGCTCGTGCTGTTGTTCCGTTGAATTTTAATGCGTTCCTTGAGAAAGCAAAGTTGAAAGATGATGGTAGCAATTACACGGACTGGGTCCGTAACTTGAGGATTATCCTCATTGCTGCACAGAAGAATTACGTCCTGGAAGCACCGCTGGGTGCCAGGCCTGCTGCTGGAGCAACGCCAGATGTTATGAACGTCTGGCAGAGCAAAGCTGATGACTACTCGATAGTTCAGTGTGCCATGCTTTACGGCTTAGAATCGGGACTTCAACGACGTTTTGAACGTCATGGAGCATATGAGATGTTCCAGGAGTTGAAGTTAATATTTCAAGCAAATGCCCGGATTGAGAGATATGAAGTCTCCAATAAGTTCTATAGCTGCAAGATGGAGGAGAACAGTTCTGTCAGTGAGCATATACTCAAAATGTCTGGGTATAATAATCACTTGATTCAATTGGGAGTTAATCTTCCGGATGATTGCGTCATCGACAGAATTCTCCAATCACTGCCACCAAGCTACAAGAGCTTCGTAATGAACTATAATATGCAAGGGATGAACAAGACTATTCCCGAGCTCTTCGCAATGCTGAAAGCTGCGGAGGTAGAAATCAAGAAGGAGCATCAAGTGTTGATGGTTAACAAGACCACTAGTTTCAAGAAAAAGGGCAAAGGGAAGAAAAAGGGGAACTCCAAAAAGAACGGCAAGCAAGTTGCTGCTCAAGAGAAGAAACCCAAGTCTGGACCTAAGCCTGAAACTGAGTGCTTCTACTGCAAGCAGACTGGTCACTGGAAGCGGAACTGCCCCAAGTATTTGGCGGATAAGAAGGATGGCAAGGTGAACAAAGGTATATGTGATATACATGTTATTGATGTGTACCTTACTAGAGCTCGCAGTAGTACCTGGGTATTTGATACTGGTTCTGTTGCTAATATTTGCAACTCGAAACAGGGACTACAGAATAAGCGGGCACTGGCAAAGGACGAGGTGACGATGCGCGTGGGAAACGGTTCCAAAGTCGATGTGATCGCAGTCGGCACGCTACCTCTACATCTACCTTCGGGATTAATATTAGACCTAAGTAATTGTTATTTGGTGCCAGCGTTGAGCATGAACATTATATCTGGATCTTGTTTAATGCGAGACGGTTATTCATTTAAATCAGAGAATAATGGTTGTTCTATTTATATGAGTAATATCTTTTATGGTCATGCACCCTTGAAGAGTGGTCTATTTTTATTGAATCTCGATAGTAGTAATACACATATTCATAATGTTGAAGCCAAAAGATGCAGAGTTGATAATGAAAGTGCAACTTATTTGTGGCACTGTCGTTTAGGTCATATCGGTATAAAGCGCATGAAGAAACTCCATACCGATGGACTTTTGGAACCACTTGATTATGAATCACTTGGTACTTGCGAACCGTGCCTCTTGGGCAAGATGACTAAAACACCGTTCTCCGGTACTATGGAGAGAGCAGCAGATTTGTTGGAAATCATACATACCGATGTATGTGGCCCGATGAATATTGAGGCTCGTGGCGGATATCATTATTTTCTCACCTTCACAGATGATTTAAGCAGATATGGGTATATTTACTTAATGAAACATAAGTCTGAAACATTTGAAAAGTTCAAAGAATTTCAGAGTGAAGTTGAAAATCATCGTAACAAGAAAATAAAGTTTCTACGATCTGATCGTGGAGGAGAATATTTGAGTTACGAGTTTGGCGTACATTTGAAAAACTGTGGCAATAGTTTCGCAACTCACGCCACCCGGAACACCACAGCGTAATGGTGTGTCCGAACGTCGTAATCGTACTTTACTAGATATGGTGCGATCTATGATGTCTCTTACTGATTTACCGCTATCATTTTGGGGATATGCTTTAGAGACGGCCGCATTCACGTTAAATAGGGCACCATCAAAATCCGTTGAGACGACGCCTTATGAACTGTGGTTTGGCAAGAAACCAAAGTTGTCGTTTCTTAAAGTTTGGGGCTGCGATGCTTATGTGAAAAAACTTCAACCTGATAAGCTCGAACCCAAATCGGAGAAATGTGTCTTCATAGGATACCCAAAGGAAACTGTTGGGTACACCTTCTATCACAGATCCGAAGGCAAAACATTCGTTGCTAAGAATGGATCATTTCTAGAGAAGGAGTTTCTCTCGAAAGAAGTGAGTGGGAGGAAAGTAGAACTTGACGAGGTAACTGTACCTGCTCCCTTACTGGAAAGTAGTTCATCACAGAAAACTGTTTCAGTGACACCTACACCAGTTAGTGAGGAAGCCAATGATAATGATCATGAAACTTCAGATCAAGATACTACTGAACCGCGTAGATCAACCAGAGTAAGATCCGCACCAGAGTGGTACGGTAATCCTGTTCTGGAGGTCATGCTACTAGATCATGATGAACCTACGAACTATGAAGAAGCGATGGTGAGCCCAGATTCCGTAAAGTGGCTTGAAGCCATGAAATCTGAGATGGGATCCATGTATGAGAACAAAGTATGGACTTTGGTTGACTTGCCCGATGATCGGCAAGCAATAGAGAATAAATGGATTTTTAAGAAGAAGACTGACGCTGATGGTAATGTTACTGTCTACAAAGCTCGACTTGTCGCAAAAGGTTTTCGGCAAGTTCAAGGAATTGACTACGATGAGACCTTCTCACCCGTAGCGATGCTTAAGTCCGTCCGAATCATGTTAGCAATTGCCGCATTTTATGATTATGAAATTTGGCAAATGGATGTCAAAACTGCATTCCTGAATGGATTTCTGGAAGAAGAGTTGTATATGATGCAACCAGAAGGTTTTGTCGATCCAAAGGGAGCTAACAAAGTATGCAAGCTCCAGCGATCCATTTATGGACTGGTGCAAGCCTCTCGGAGTTGGAATAAACGTTTTGATAGTGTGATCAAAGCATTTGGTTTTATACAGACTTTCGGAGAAGCCTGTATTTACAAGAAAGTGAGTGGGAGCTCTGTAGCATTTCTGATATTATATGTGGATGACATATTACTGATTGGAAATGATATAGAATTTCTGGATAGCATAAAGGGATACTTGAATAAAAGTTTTTCAATGAAAGACCTCGGTGAAGCTGCTTACATATTAGGCATTAAGATCTATAGAGATAGATCAAGACGCTTAATTGGACTTTCACAAAGCACATACCTTGACAAAATTTTGAAGAAATTCAAAATGGATCAAGCAAAGAAAGGGTTCTTGCCTGTGTTACAAGGTGTGAAATTGAGTAAGACTCAATGCCCGACCACTGCAGAAGATAGAGAGAATATGAAAGATGTTCCCTATGCATCAGCCATAGGCTCTATCATGTATGCAATGCTGTGTACCAGACCTGATGTGTGCCTTGCTATAAGTTTAGCAGGGAGGTACCAAAGTAATCCAGGAATGGATCACTGGACAGCGGTCAAGAACATCCTGAAATACCTGAAAAGGACTAAGGATATGTTTCTCGTATATGGAAGTGACAAAGAGCTCATCGTAAAAGGTTACGTTGATGCAAGCTTTGACACTGATCCGGACGATTCTAAATCGCAAACCGGATACGTGTTTACATTAAACGGTGGAGCTGTCAGTTGGTGCAGTTCCAAACAAAGCGTTGTAGCGGGATCTACATGTGAAGCGGAATACATAGCTGCTTCGGAAGCAGCAAATGAAGGAGTCTGGATGAAGGAGTTCATATCCGATCTAGGTGTCATACCTAGTGCATCGGGTCCAATGAAAATCTTTTGTGACAATACTGGTGCAATTGCCTTGGCAAAGGAATCCAGATTTCACAAAAGGACCAAACACATCAAGAGACGCTTCAACTCCATCCGGGATCTAGTCCAGGTGGGAGACATAGAGATTTGCAAGATACATACGGATCTGAATGTTGCAGACCCGTTGACTAAGCCTCTTCCACGAGCAAAACATGATCAGCACCAAAGCTCCATGGGTGTAAGATTCATTACAGTGTAATCTAGATTATTGACTCTAGTGCAAGTGGGAGACTGAAGGAAATATGCCCTAGAGGCAATAATAAAGTTATTGTTTATTTCCTTATAATCATGATAAATGTTTATTATTCATGCTAGAATTGTATTTACCGGAAACATAATACATGTGTGAATACATAGACAAACAGAGTGTCACTAGTATGCCTCTACTTGACTAGCTCGTTAATCAAAGATGGTTAAGTTTCCTAACCATGAACAATGAGTTGTTATTTGATTAACGAGGTCACATCATTAGTAGAATGATCTGATTGACATGACCCATTCCATTAGCTTAGCACCCGATCGTTTAGTATGTTGCTATTGCTTTCTTCATGACTTATACATGTTCCTATGACTATGAGATTATGCAACTCCCGTTTACCGGAGGAACACTTTGGGTACTACCAAACGTCACAACGTAACTGGGTGATTATAAAGGAGTACTACAGGTGTCTCCAATGGTCGATGTTGGGTTGGCGTATTTCGAGATTAGGATTTGTCACTCCGATTGTCGGAGAGGTATCTCTGGGCCCTCTCGGTAATACACATCACATAAGCCTTGCAAGCATTACAAACTAATATGTTAGTTGTGAGATGATGTATTACGGAACGAGTAAAGAGACTTGCCGGTAACGAGATTGAACTAGGTATTGGATACCGACGATCGAATCTCGAGCAAGTAACATACCGATGACAAAGGGAACAACGTATGTTGTTATGCGGTCTGACCGATAAAGATCTTCGTAGAATATGTAGGAGCCAATATGGGCATCCAGGTCCCGCTATTGGTTATTGACCAGAGACGTGTCTCGGTCATGTCTACATTGTTCTCGAACCCGTAGGGTCCGCACGCTTAAGGTTACGATGACAGTTATATTATGAGTTTATGCATTTTGATGTACCGAAGGTTGTTCGGAGTCCCGGATGTGATCACGGACATGACGAGGAGTCTCGAAATGGTCGAGACATAAAGATTGATATATTGGAAGTCTATGTTTGGACATCGGAAGTGTTCCGGGTGAAATCGGGATTTTACCGGGTTACCGGGAGGTTACCGGAACCCCCCGGGAGCCATATGGGCCATCATGGGCCTTAGTGGAAAGGAGAAAGGGGCAGCCCAAGGGGGCTGCGCGCCTCCCCCCTTCACCTAGTCCTATTAGGACTAGGAGAGGTGGCCGGCCACCCCTCTCCCTCTTTCCCCCTTGGGAATCCTAGTTGGAATAGGATTGGAGGGGAGTCCTACTCCCGGTAGGAGTAGGACTCCTCCTGCGCCACCTCCTCCTGGCCGGCGCCTCCTCCCCCCCTTGGCTCCTTTATATACGGAGGCAGGGGCACCTCTAAACACACAAGTTGACACAAGTTGATCCTCGTGATCGATTCCTTAGCCGTGTGCGGTGCCCCCTGCCACCATATTCCTCGATAATACTGTAGTGGAGTTTAGGCGAAGCCCTACTGAAGGAAATATGCCCTAGAGGCAATAATAAAGTTATTATTTATTTCCTTATAATCATGATAAATGTTTATTATTCATGCTAGAATTGTATTTACCGGAAACATAATACATGTGTGAATACATAGACAAACAGAGTGTCACTAGTATGCCTCTACTTGACTAGCTCGTTAATCAAAGATGGTTAAGTTTCCTAACCATGAACAATGAGTTGTTATTTGATTAACGAGGTCACATCATTAGTAGAATGATCTGATTGACATGACCCATTCCATTAGCTTAGCACCCGATCGTTTAGTATGTTGCTATTGCTTTCTTCATGACTTATACATGTTCCTATGACTATGAGATTATGCAACTCCCGTTTACCGGAGGAACACTTTGGGTACTACCAAACGTCACAACGTAACTGGGTGATTATAAAGGAGTACTACAGGTGTCTCCAATGGTCGATGTTGGGTTGGCGTATTTTGAGATTAGGATTTGTCACTCCGATTGTCGGAGAGGTATCTCTGGGCCCTCTCGGTAATACACATCACATAAGCCTTGGAAGCATTACAAACTAATATGTTAGTTGTGAGATGATGTATTACGGAACGAGTAAAGAGACTTGCCGGTAACGAGATTGAACTAGGTATTGGATACCGACGATCGAATCTCGGGCAAGTAACATACCGATGACAAAGGGAACAACGTATGTTGTTATGCGGTCTGACCGATAAAGATCTTCGTAGAATATGTAGGAGCCAATATGGGCATCTAGGTCCCGCTATTGGTTATTGACCAGAGACGTGTCTCGGTCATGTCTACATTGTTCTCGAACCCGTAGGGTCCGCACGCTTAAGGTTACGATGACAGTTATATTATGAGTTTATGCATTTTGATGTACCGAAGGTTGTTCGGAGTCCCGGATGTGATCACGGACATGACGAGGAGTCTCGAAATGGTCGAGACATAAAGATTGATATATTGGAAGTCTATGTTTGGACATCGGAAGTGTTCCGGGTGAAATCGGGATTTTACCGGGTTACCGGGAGGTTACCGGAACCCCCCGGGAGCCATATGGGCCATCATGGGCCTTAGTGGAAAGGAGAAAGGGGCAGCCCAAGGGGGCTGCGCGCCTCCCCCCTTCCCCTAGTCCTATTAGGACTAGGAGAGGTGGCCGGCCACCCCTCTCCCTCTTTCCCCCTTGGGAATCCTAGTTGGAATAGGATTGGAGGGGAGTCCTACTCCCGGTAGGAGTAGGACTCCTCCTGCGCCACCTCCTCCTGGCCGGCGCCTCCTCCCCCCCTTGGCTCCTTTATATACGGAGGCAGGGGCACCTCTAAACACACAAGTTGACACAAGTTGATCCTCGTGATCGATTCCTTAGCCGTGTGCAGTGCCCCCTGCCACCATATTCCTCGATAATACTGTAGTGGAGTTTAGGCGAAGCCCTGCTGCTGTAGTTCATCAAGATCATCACCACGCCGTCGTGCTGACGAAACTCTTCCCCGACACTTTGCTGGATCGGAGTCCGGGGATCATCATCGAGCTGAACGTGTGCTCGAACTCGGAGGTGCCGTAGTTTCGGTGCTTGATCGGTTGGATCGTGAAGACGTATGACTACTTCCTCTACGTCGTGTCATCGCTTCCGCAGTCGGTCTGCGTTGGGTACGTAGAAAACACTCTCCTCTCGTTGCTATGCATCACATGATCCTGTGTGCGCGTAGGAAATTTTTTGAAATTACTACGAAACCCAACAGTGGTATCAGAGCCAGGTTACTTATGTTGATGTTATTTGCACGAGTAGAACACAAGTAAGTTGTGGACGATACAAGTCATACTGCCTACCAGCATGTCATATTTTGGTTCGGCGGTATTGTTGGACGAGACGACCCAGACCAACCTTATGCGTACGCTTACGCGAGACCGGTTCCCTCGACGTGCTTTGCACAAAGATGGCTTGCGGGCGACTGTCTCTCCAACTTTAGTTGAACCAAGTATGGCTACGCCCGGTCCTTGCGAAGGTTAAAACGGAGTCTATTTGACAAACTATCGTTGTGGTTTTGATGCGTAGGTGAGATTGGTTCTTACTTAAGCCCGTAGCAGCCACGTAAAACATGCAACAACAAAGTAGAGGACGTCTAACTTGTTTTTGCAGGGCATGTTGTGATGTGATATGGTCAAGGCATGATGCTGAATTTTATTGTATGAGATGATCATGTTTTGTAACCAAGTTATCGGCAACTGGCAGGAGCCATATGGTTGTCGCTTTATTGTATGCAATGCAATCGCGATGTAATGCTTAACTTTATTACTAAACGGTAGTGATAGTCGTGAAAGCATAAGATTGGCGAGACGACAACGATGCTACGATGGAGATCAAGGTGTCGCGCCGGTGACGATGGTGATCATGACGGTGCTTCGGAGATGGAGATCACAAGCACGAGATGATGATGGCCATATCATATCACTTATATTGATTGCATGTGATGTTTATCTTTTATGCATCTTATCTTGCTTTGATTGACGGTAGCATTATAAGATGATCTCTCACTAAATTATCAAGAAGTGTTCTCCCTGAGTATGCACCGTTGCCAAAGTTCGTCGTGCCCAGACACCACGTGATGATCGGGTGTGATAAGCTCTACGTCCATCTACAACGGGTGCAAGCCAGTTTTTGCACACGCAGAATACTCAGGTTAAACTTGACGAGCCTAGCATATGCAGATATGGCCTCGGAACACGGAGACCGAAAGGTCGAGCGTGAATCATATAGTAGATATGATCAACATAACGATGTTCACCATTGAAAACTACTCCATCTCACGTGATGATCGGTTATGGTTTAGTTGATTTGGATCACGTAATCACTTAGAGGATTAGAGGGATGTCTATCTAAGTGGGAGTTCTTAAGTAATATGATTAATTGAACTTAAATTTATCATGAACTTAGTACCTGATAGTATCTTGCTTGTTTATGTTGATTGTAGATAGATGGCTCGTGCTGTTGTTCCGTTGAATTTTAATGCGTTCCTTGAGAAAGCAAAGTTGAAAGATGATGGTAGCAATTACACGGACTGGGTCCGTAACTTGAGGATTATCCTCATTGCTGCACAGAAGAATTACGTCCTGGAAGCACCGCTGGGTGCCAGGCCTGCTGCTGGAGCAACGCCAGATGTTATGAACGTCTGGCAGAGCAAAGCTGATGACTACTCGATAGTTCAGTGTGCCATGCTTTACGGCTTAGAATCGGGACTTCAACGACGTTTTGAACGTCATGGAGCATATGAGATGTTCCAGGAGTTGAAGTTAATATTTCAAGCAAATGCCCGGATTGAGAGATATGAAGTCTCCAATAAGTTCTATAGCTGCAAGATGGAGGAGAACAGTTCTGTCAGTGAGCATATACTCAAAATGTCTGGGTATAATAATCACTTGATTCAATTGGGAGTTAATCTTCCGGATGATTGCGTCATCGACAGAATTCTCCAATCACTGCCACCAAGCTACAAGAGCTTCGTAATGAACTATAATATGCAAGGGATGAACAAGACTATTCCCGAGCTCTTCGCAATGCTGAAAGCTGCGGAGGTAGAAATCAAGAAGGAGCATCAAGTGTTGATGGTTAACAAGACCACTAGTTTCAAGAAAAAGGGCAAAGGGAAGAAAAAGGGGAACTTCAAGAAGAACGGCAAGCAAGTTGCTGCTCAAGAGAAGAAACCCAAGTCTGGACCTAAGCCTGAAACTGAGTGCTTCTACTGCAAGCAGACTGGTCACTGGAAGCGGAACTGCCCCAAGTATTTGGCGGATAAGAAGGATGGCAAGGTGAACAAAGGTATATGTGATATACATGTTATTGATGTGTACCTTACTAGAGCTCGCAGTAGCACCTGGGTATTTGATACTGGTTCTGTTGCTAATATTTGCAACTCGAAACAGGGACTACAGAATAAGCGGGCACTGGCAAAGGACGAGGTGACGATGCGCGTGGGAAACGGTTCCAAAGTCGATGTGATCGCAGTCGGCACGCTACCTCTACATCTACCTTCGGGATTAATATTAGACCTAAGTAATTGTTATTTGGTGCCAGCGTTGAGCATGAACATTATATCTGGATCTTGTTTAATGCGAGACGGTTATTCATTTAAATCAGAGAATAATGGTTGTTCTATTTATATGAGTAATATCTTTTATGGTCATGCACCCTTGAAGAGTGGTCTATTTTTATTGAATCTCGATAGTAGTAATACACATATTCATAATGTTGAAGCCAAAAGATGCAGAGTTGATAATGAAAGTGCAACTTATTTGTGGCACTGTCGTTTAGGTCATATCGGTATAAAGCGCATGAAGAAACTCCATACCGATGGACTTTTGGAACCACTTGATTATGAATCACTTGGTACTTGCGAACCGTGCCTCATGGGCAAGATGACTAAAACACCGTTCTCCGGTACTATGGAGAGAGCAACAGATTTGTTGGAAATCATACATACCGATGTATGTGGCCCGATGAATATTGAGGCTCGTGGCGGATATCGTTATTTTCTCACCTTCACAGATGATTTAAGCAGATATGGGTATATTTACTTAATGAAACATAAGTCTGAAACATTTGAAAAGTTCAAAGAATTTCAGAGTGAAGTTGAAAATCATCGTAACAAGAAAATAAAGTTTCTACGATCTGATCGTGGAGGAGAATATTTGAGTTACGAGTTTGGTGTACATTTGAAAAACTGTGGAATAGTTTCGCAACTCACGCCACCCGGAACACCACAGCGTAATGGTGTGTCCGAACGTCGTAATCGTACTTTACTAGATATGGTGCGATCTATGATGTCTCTTACTGATTTACCGCTATCATTTTGGGGATATGCTTTAGAGACGGCCGCATTCACGTTAAATAGGGCACCATCAAAATCCGTTGAGACGACGCCTTATGAACTGTGGTTTGGCAAGAAACCAAAGTTGTCGTTTCTTAAAGTTTGGGGCTGCGATGCTTATGTGAAAAAGCTTCAACCTGATAAGCTCGAACCCAAATCGGAGAAATGTGTCTTCATAGGATACCCAAAGGAAACTGTTGGGTACACCTTCTATCACAGATCCGAAGGCAAAACATTCGTTGCTAAGAATGGATCATTTCTAGAGAAGGAGTTTCTCTCGAAAGAAGTGAGTGGGAGGAAAGTAGAACTTGACGAGGTAACTGTACCTGCTCCCTTACTGGAAAGTAGTTCATCACAGAAAACTGTTTCAGTGACACCTACACCAGTTAGTGAGGAAGCCAATGATAATGATCATGAAACTTCAGATCAAGATACTACTGAACCGCGTAGATCAACCAGAGTAAGATCCGCACCAGAGTGGTACGGTAATCCTGTTCTGGAGGTCATGCTACTAGATCATGATGAACCTACGAACTATGAAGAAGCGATGGTGAGCCCAGATTCCGTAAAGTGGCTTGAAGCCATGAAATCTGAGATGGGATCCATGTATGAGAACAAAGTATGGACTTTGGTTGACTTGCCCGATGATCGGCAAGCAATTGAGAATAAATGGATTTTTAAGAAGAAGACTGACGCTGATGGTAATGTTACTGTCTACAAAGCTCGACTTGTCGCAAAAGGTTTTCGGCAAGTTCAAGGAATTGACTACGATGAGACCTTCTCACCCGTAGCGATGCTTAAGTCCGTCCGAATCATGTTAGCAATTGCCGCATTTTATGATTATGAAATTTGGCAAATGGATGTCAAAACTGCATTCCTGAATGGATTTCTGGAAGAAGAGTTGTATATGATGCAACCAGAAGGTTTTGTCGATCCAAAGGGAGCTAACAAAGTGTGCAAGCTCCAGCGATCCATTTATGGACTGGTGCAAGCCTCTCGGAGTTGGAATAAACGTTTTGATAGTGTGATCAAAGCATTTGGTTTTATACAGACTTTCGGAGAAGCCTGTATTTACAAGAAAGTGAGTGGGAGCTCTGTAGCATTTCTGATATTATATGTGGATGACATATTACTGATTGGAAATGATATAGAATTTCTGGATAGCATAAAGGGATACTTGAATAAAAGTTTTTCAATGAAAGACCTCGGTGAAGCTGCTTACATATTAGGCATTAAGATCTATAGAGATAGATCAAGACGCTTAATTGGACTTTCACAAAGCACATACCTTGACAAAATTTTGAAGAAGTTCAAAATGGATCAAGCAAAGAAAGGGTTCTTGCCTGTGTTACAAGGTGTGAAATTGAGTAAGACTCAATGCCCGACCACTGCAGAAGATAGAGAGAATATGAAAGATGTTCCCTATGCATCAGCCATAGGCTCTATCATGTATGCAATGCTGTGTACCAGACCTGATGTGTGCCTTGCTATAAGTTTAGCAGGGAGGTACCAAAGTAATCCAGGAATGGATCACTGGACAGCGGTCAAGAACATCCTGAAATACCTGAAAAGGACTAAGGATATGTTTCTCGTATATGGAAGTGACAAAGAGCTCATCGTAAAAGGTTACGTTGATGCAAGCTTTGACACTGATCCGGACGATTCTAAATCGCAAACCGGATACGTGTTTACATTAAACGGTGGAGCTGTCAGTTGGTGCAGTTCTAAACAAAGCGTCGTAGCGGGATCTACATGTGAAGCGGAATACATAGCTGCTTCGGAAGCAGCAAATGAAGGAGTCTGGATGAAGGAGTTCATATCCGATCTAGGTGTCATACCTAGTGCATCGGGTCCAATGAAAATCTTTTGTGACAATACTGGTGCAATTGCCTTGGCAAAGGAATCCAGATTTCACAAAAGGACCAAACACATCAAGAGACGCTTCAACTCCATCCGGGATCTAGTCCAGGTGGGAGACATAGAGATTTGCAAGATACATACGGATCTGAATGTTGCAGACCCGTTGACTAAGCCTCTTCCACGAGCAAAACATGATCAGCACCAAAGCTCCATGGGTGTTAGATTCATTACAGTGTAATCTAGATTATTGACTCTAGTGCAAGTGGGAGACTGAAGGAAATATGCCCTAGAGGCAATAATAAAGTTATTATTTATTTCCTTATAATCATGATAAATGTTTATTATTCATGCTAGAATTGTATTTACCGGAAACATAATACATGTGTGAATACATAGACAAACAGAGTGTCACTAGTATGCCTCTACTTGACTAGCTCGTTAATCAAAGATGGTTATGTTTCCTAACCATGAACAATGAGTTGTTATTTGATTAACGAGGTCACATCATTAGTAGAATGATCTGATTGACATGACCCATTCCATTAGCTTAGCACCCGATCGTTTAGTATGTTGCTATTGCTTTCTTCATGACTTATACATGTTCCTATGACTATGAGATTATGCAACTCCCGTTTACCGGAGGAACACTTTGGGTACTACCAAACGTCACAACGTAACTGGGTGATTATAAAGGAGTACTACAGGTGTCTCCAATGGTCGATGTTGGGTTGGCGTATTTCGAGATTAGGATTTGTCACTCCGATTGTCGGAGAGGTATCTCTGGGCCCTCTCGGTAATACACATCACATAAGCCTTGCAAGCATTACAACTAATATGTTAGTTGTGAGATGATGTATTACGGAACGAGTAAAGAGACTTGCCGGTAACGAGATTGAACTAGGTATTGGATACCGACGATCGAATCTCGGGCAAGTAACATACCGATGACAAAGGGAACAACGTATGTTGTTATGCGGTCTGACCGATAAAGATCTTCGTAGAATATGTAGGAGCCAATATGGGCATCCAGGTCCCGCTATTGGTTATTGACCAGAGACGTGTCTCGGTCATGTCTACATTGTTCTCGAACCCGTAGGGTCCGCACGCTTAAGGTTACGATGACAGTTATATTATGAGTTTATGCATTTTGATGTACCGAAGGTTGTTCGGAGTCCCGGATGTGATCACGGACATGACGAGGAGTCTCGAAATGGTCGAGACATAAAGATTGATATATTGGAAGTCTATGTTTGGACATCGGAAGTGTTCCGGGTGAAATCGGGATTTTACCGGGTTACCGGGAGGTTACCGGAACCCCCCGGGAGCCATATGGGCCATCATGGGCCTTAGTGGAAAGGAGAAAGGGGCAGCCCAAGGGGGCTGCGCGCCTCCCCCCTTCCCCTAGTCCTATTAGGACTAGGAGAGGTGGCCGGCCACCCCTCTCCCTCTTTCCCCCTTGGGAATCCTAGTTGGAATAGGATTGGAGGGGAGTCCTACTCCCGGTAGGAGTAGGACTCCTCCTGCGCCACCTCCTCCTGGCCGGCGCCTCCTCCCCCCTTGGCTCCTTTATATACGGAGGCAGGGGCACCTCTAAACACACAAGTTGACACAAGTTGATCCTCGTGATCGATTCCTTAGCCGTGTGCGGTGCCCCCTGCCACCATATTCCTCGATAATACTGTAGTGGAGTTTAGGCGAAGCCCTGCTGCTGTAGTTCATCAAGATCATCACCACGCCGTCGTGCTGACGAAACTCTTCCCCGACACTTTGCTGGATCGGAGTCCGGGGATCGTCATCGAGCTGAACGTGTGCTCGAACTCGGAGGTGCCGTAGTTTCGGTGCTTGATCGGTTGGATCGTGAAGACGTACGACTACTTCCTCTACGTCGTGTCATCGCTTCCGCAGTCGGTCTGCGTTGGGTACGTAGACAACACTCTCCTCTCGTTGCTATGCATCACATGATCCTGTGTGCGCGTAGGAAAATTTTTGAAATTACTACGAAACCCAACACCTGGTCCTTTTCCCAAATATTGAGCGGGAAGGGATCCCACAACGGCCAAATTCGAAGGGAGACAACTAGTACAAACTATCCTGACAAAAGTAGTCTTCGTCTGCCAAAGGCTCTAGTGGTGACGTCGCCTTGGGCTTCACGGTGACCTCCGTCTTGCCGTCCTGCTGGTCTTGATCTTGTTGCACTGATATGAAATTTTTTGTCTGATGCCTCGGGACTCCTCGCATGTGCTTGCCCCTTTAGCACCAAAGAGGAAACGAGGACACAGCGCGCGCTCGCGCCTGCCTGGTTCCAGTCGTCATGGCTTGCGTCACAGAAAACTCGCGAGGTGTCCCTTGCCTTGATCTCTCTGCCCCTCGCGACCCAGCCTGATGAGCCCGCCCCTGAGGAGGTCTTGTGTCGTCCGCCTCGCGAGGCTTGGCCCCTTGTGAGGATCTTGAGTGTTTGCTGGTGAAGATGGCCCATACAGGGCCGCTGGTGGAGCCACGCTGCGGGCCGCGGGTAGGCAAGTCTGGGGACCCCAGTTCTTAAAACGCCGATACTATTGTAGTGTAAAAAATGCTCTTATATTATAAGATAGAGGGAGTACATATTTTTTTATGTCTACATTTTTCGTATACATTGTATACTTTTTATATACATCAGGAGCATTTTATATAAATGCCTCTAACATTTTTGTTATACATGATTACTATTTTTATAATATATGATTAAAATTATATATATATATGCCTACTTTTTTCATACACATTTTGCACCTTTTGTATACATCCAAAACATTTTCCTATAAACGTGTTTAACATTTTTCATCTACACATCTAACAATTTTTTAATATATGATTAATATTTTTAAAAGATATTTTTTATATCTACTTTTTTATACACATTTTAAAAAATTGTACACATCACGAACATTTTCTAAATACACGTGTAATTTTTTCTTATACAGTAGTTTTCCAATACATGATTAAGATTTTTTAACATTATTTTTTTATTTCTATTCTCTTCATACACATTGTACATTTTTCGCATAAATCGGGAACATTTTTATACATGTTTAACGGCAATGCACCGTAAATAGGAATTAACTATGCGTCATCATGGGTGAGTAATAGTTATTCTTCACCCCCTCTATGATAACATCGATGCACCATAATTTTACGTTCCGTAAATTTTGTCTTATTTTATACGTAAAAATAGAATGAATGAAAATATATAATCATCTTAAAATATTTTATGTTAAGTAAAATTACAAATGTATAAACATAGTGTCAAATATGCATAAAATGCATTTTTTCTGGTATTATGGCCTATATTTTTTTCTAATGCCAAATTTTACGCAATGAATCAATATGAATATAACTATTTATGTTTAAATGTAATTTATTTATAAAATGATCATAATATTACCCCAGATGATGAATAACTTATTCTGCACTCTAGGTGATGAATAGAGTTTCTATTAAAAGTTTTTTAATAGTTTTTCTAAACTTATTAAAAGTTTTTGGTGCACATCATAAACATTTTAGATACTTGTTTAAAATATTTAATACACGTATTTATCATTTGTAGAATACATGATTAACCTTTTAAAAACTTATATTTTTTATGTCTACTTTTCCATACGAATTGTAGATTTTTTATACATGGGAAACAATTTTTTAGATGATTAACATTTGTAAAATGCATGCTTAACATTTTTATTTTTTATATAAAACGATTTTAATAATTGATATATTTAAAATTTTGTGAAATATAAGCAAGAGTAAAAATATATCTAAATACAAAAGAGAAAATGTGAAAAGAAATATAAAGAACTGCCTACCTGGGCCATCCCATTTATGGCGAGCCCTGATGTGAGCTAGTTCTCTACATCTCGCGTCAGGCGATACATAGCCGCGCCCCAAGATATAGCCCTGTCTCTGGCTGACTTGCGTGAAATAGCACTTCTCACTTTTTAGCGAATTTCTTCAAGCGAACAGGCCGCAACGACAGTTCCTATTTAATTGAAATCATTAGTTAAAGGTTATCCCTTGCAAATGTCAACCTTTCCCAGTGCTGACAAGTGGTGCGGTGCGTGGATGTCACTTTTCACATTTGAATTACTGTCTTTCAAAAGGTGAACATTTGGCTTATCCCAAAAAATGATTAATTGATCATGTATATTTTTTCTATAGAAGGACCTCTTGTCAGAACTAAATCAATTACATCATTTTAATAATCATTGTTGCACCATACATAATGTTTCAATTATATACTCCATCCTCATTGTATCTGTACGCTTATAGAAGATCACTTCATCAAATATGGGCGGGCACGGGCCACCATGATCTAGTCATATACTCCTTTCGTTCCAATATATTAGGTGTATTTATTTGTTCATAAAATTACACAATGTAAGGTATATTTTTTCTAATTTCTCTTAATTCCGTTCTTGTCCCTCCAGAAAAAGAAAAGTATCTCTCATCCGATTGCATGTTTATCTCCTTGTAAAGAAAAAAGAAAACTATCTCTCCTGATTGCGTGTATCTCTTTCTTTCCTAGCGTAAATGATTTACTTGCCGCTAATCAACGATTTAGACAAAGGTAATTTTGTCCTTATTGTCTATAATTATGTGCCTTGGTCACCATGCTGAAAATAATACATCTTACATAAAGGAATGCATGTCAAACCAGTATGATTATGATCAGAAATAACATGCTATTGTAGATAGAGACAAGGGAGACATTTCCAATGAATATAATAAACAAGTACTATAAAATAAGAAAAGATTGGGAGAGGCCCTAATAATAGTATATAATAAATATGAACCTAAATTTGAGTTTAGCGCCAAAATATTGTTTGATATATGTGAACCATGAGAAAAAAACCACACAACTGTTAAGGAAGAACAAACAAGACGTTAATTATAGGATGATTCCAAGAATAAATAATAATAATAATAATAATAATAATAATAATAATAATAATAATAATAATAAAGCAGTTTTTTGCGGGACATTAAAAATGCAGTTGTGATTGGGAGGTGATTTAGAGAAACTATAATTAAGACTCGCAAATGAAAGAATCAATGCAAGATAATATTGCACCAAAAAAGTGTAAAAGAGCCATGTTAAGTATGTAATATATGAACGACAAAAATAAAATAAAAACCGACACAAGACAGGCAAGAAAGAACAAACAAATGAAAGAATTATGATAATGATTCCCAAAATAAATAATATTCAGAAATACAATGGGATTGGGAGATCATTCACATAAACTATAAGATTCCCAAATGAAAGAGTGAGTGCGAGATAATGCCGATGTTTTAACAAAAAAATTGTTGTGAAAGAGTCATGTTAAGTATGTCGTGAAGTTTCTTAGTTGTCCAAAAATAATTGTATGACAAAGTCAAGCAACATCGAGATGACCAGTAAAAAACCTATGTTGTGTCCAAGTAAAAGAGGTAATGTTTTTGGAACTTTGGATGACTAACAATTGTATGGCCATACATTGGTGGTTGGAAGACATAGGTAATTTAAGTAAGATGAGTTGCGGTTGAAGCATGAAATTGCACTAATCGAAAACATCATAAATGTCTAAATAAAGGATGAAAATAGAGTAAGATGGTCGAAAAAATGACATAAGATTTATGTGCAAGTCATTGAAGTGGTTGAAAGATGAAAAATAAAGGGACAATGCAAAGTAAAAGAAGGGGAAGTTGGAACTTATTAAAAGTGGCACACTAAAATCCTTATGACCATGTTAGCACACTTCTTAGAGATATTTGTACCCCAAAAACAATCTCATCATGATTTTGCTATACATTTCAATGCTAATGTCGCGTTCAATTAAGTTAAAGAATGGATTGTTGTAAGTAAATAAAATATAGATAAATTAATAGCATTACACCAACATGTAGTAAATCTAGCACACGAATACGCGGGCCACGTTGCTAGTGTTCATTAAGAAGGAAGAGTGTCGATTACAAGCCATTGGTGATGAACAAGAACATGCTCTTGTTACACCAAAGAAAAGATGAAAAATCCATCTTAAACCACTAGCTAGGCCTACTCCTCCCCATCTTCTGCCCCTATCCACTTAACTCTTTTCCACAGTTTGTGCACTTCCTTCATCAACACAACCACCCTCTCAACGGGTGATGCTTTCCCCTCAAAGACTAGAATTCTGCTCCAACCATAGCTTGTGTAAACCAATGATCATAATTGTAGCCATCACCTTGGCATTAACATATGGAATCTAAAGGAAATATGCCCTAGAGGGAATAATAAAGTTATTATTTATTTCCTTATTTCATGATAGATGTTTATTATTCATGCTAGAATTGTATTAACCGGAAACATAATACATGTGTGAATACATAGACAAACAGAGTGTCACTAGTATGCCTCTACTTGACTAGCTCGTTAGTCAAAGATGGTTGTGTTTCCTAACCATAGACATGAGTTGCCATTTGATAAACGGGATCACATCATTAGGAGGAGGATGTGATTGACTTGATCCATTCCGTTAGCTTAGCACTTGATCGTTTTAGTTTACTGCTATTGCTTTCTTCATGACTTATACATGTTCCTATGACTATGAGATTATGCAACTCCCGATTACTGGAGGAACACTTTGTGTGCTACCAAACGTCACAACGTAACTGGGTGATTATAAAGGTGCTCTACAGGTGTCTCTGATGGTACTTGTTGAGTTGGCATAGATCGATATTAGGATTGTCACTCCGATTGTCGGAGAGGTATCTCTGGTCCCTCTCGGTAATGCACATCACTATAAGCCTTGCAAGCAATGCAACTAATGAGTTAGTTGCGGAATGATGCATTACGGAACGAGTAAAGAGACTTGCCAGTAACGAGATTGAGCTAGGTATTGAGATACCGACGATCGAATCTCGGGAAAGTAACATACCGATGACAAAGAGAACAACGTATGTTGTTATGCGGTTTAACCGATAAAGATCTTCATACAATATGTAGGAGCCAATATGAGCATCCAGGTTCCGCTATTGGTTATTGACCGGAGACGTGTCTCGGTCATGTCTACATAGTTCTCGAACCCGTAGGGTCCGCACGCTTAACGTTCAATGACGATCGGTATTACGAGTTTATGTGATTTGATATACCGAAGGTAGTTCGGAGTCCCGGATGTGATCACGGAGATGACGAGGAGTCTCGAAATGGTCGAGAGATAAAGATTGATACATTGGACGACTATATTCGGATACCGGAAGTGTTCCGGGTGATCTCGGAGAAAACTGGAGTGCCGGAGGGTTACCGGAACCCCCCCCCCCCGGAGAAGTAATGGGCCACATGGGTCTTAGTGGAGAGAGAGAGGGCTGGCCGTGCGCCCCCTCCCCCTCTGGTCCGAATTGGACTAGGGAAGGGGGGAGACACCCCCTTTCCTTCTCCCTCTCCTCCTTCCTTTCCCCCTCCTAGTAGGAGTAGGAAAGGGGAGTCCTACTCCTACTAGGAGGAGGACTCCTCCTCCTGGCGCACCTTGCAAGGGCCGGCCGGCCTCCGGATGTCTACTACACAACCTTCTTCTTGTAGACGTTGTTGGGCCTCCAAGTGCAGAGGTTTGTAGGACAGTAGCAAATTTCCCTCAAGTGGATGACCTAAGGTTTATCAATCCGTAGGAGGCATAGGATGAAGATGGTCTCTCTCAAGCAACCCTTCAACCAAATAACAAAGAGTCTCTTGTGTCCCCAACACACCCAATACAATGGTAAATTGTATAGGTGCACTAGTTCGGCGAAGAGATGGTGATACAAGTGGTATATGGATGGTAGATAAAGGTTTTTGTAATCTGAAAATATAAAAACAGAAAGGTAACTAATGATAAAAGTGAGTGTAAACGGTATTGCAATGCGTTGAAACAAGGCCTAGGGTTCATACTTTCGCTAGTGCAAGTTATCTCAACAATAATAACATAATTGGATCACATAACTATCCCTCAACATGCAACAAAGAGTCACTCCAAAGTCACTAATAGCGGAGAACAAACGAAGAGATTATGGTAGGGTAAGAAACCACCTCAAAGTTATTCTTTCCAATCAATCCGTTGGGCTATTCCTTTAAGTGTCACAAATAGCCCTAGAGTTCGTACTATAATAACACCTTAAGACACAAATCAACCAAAACCCTAATGTCTCCTAGATACTCTAATGTCACCTCAAGTATCCGTGGGTATGATTATACGATATGCATCACACAATCTCAGATTCATCTATTCAACCAACACATAGAACCTCAAAGAGTGCCCCAAAGATTCTACCGGAGAGTCAAGACGAAAACGTGTGCCAACCCCTATGCATAGGTTTAAGGGCGGAACCCGCAAGTTGATCACCAAAACATACATCAAGTGAATAAATAGAATACCCCATTGTCACCACAGGTATCCCACGCAAGACATAAATCAAGTGTTCTCAAATCCTCAAAGACTCAATCCGATAAGATAACTTCAAAGGGAAAACTCAATCCATTACAAGAGAGTAGAGGGGGAGAAACATCATAAGATCCAACTATAATAGCAAAGCTCGCGATACATCAAGATCGTGCCACCTCAAGAACACGAGAGAGAGAGATCAAACACATAGCTACTGGTACATACCCTCAGCCCCGAGGGAGGACTACTCCCTCCTCGTCATGGAGAGCACCGGGATGATGAAGATGGCCACCGGAGAGGGATTGCCCCCTCCGGCAAGGTGCCGGAACGGGTCTAGATTGGTTTTCGGTGACTACGGAGGCTTCTGGCGGCGGAACTCCCGATTTATTGTGATCTCCGATCATTTTAGGGTATATGGGTATATATAGGCGGAAGAAATACATCAGGGGAGCCATGAGGGGCCCACGAGGGTGGAGGGCACGCCAGGGGGTGGGCGCGCCCCCCTGCCTCGTGGCTTCCTCGTTGATCCCCTGACGTGCACTTCAAGTCTCATGTATTGCTTTCTTTCCAAAAATAACTTTTCCGAAGGTTTCATTCCGTTTGGACTCTGTTTGATATTCCTTTTCTTCGAAACACTGAAGCAAGGGGAAAAAACAGGAACTGGCACTAGGCTCTGGGTCAATAGGTTAGTCCCAAAAATAATATAAAAGTGCATAGTAAAGCCCATTAAACATCTAAGATGGATAATATAATAGCATGGAACAATCAAAAATTATAGATACGTTGGAGACGTATTAGCATCCCCAAGCTTAATTTCTGCTCGTCCTCGAGTAGGTAAATGATAAAAACAGAATTTTTGATGTGGAATGCTACCTAACATATTTATCCATGTAATCTTCTTTATTGTAGCAAGAATATTCAGATCCATAAGATTCAAGACAAAAGTTTAATATTGACATAAAAATAATAATACTTCAAGCATACTAACTAAGCAATTATGTCCTCTCAAAATAACATGTCCAAAGAAAGTTCATCTGTACAAAATCATATAGTTTAGTCATGCTCCATTTTCGTCACACAAGAATGCTCTCATCATGCACAACCCCGATGACAAGCCAATCAATTGTTTCACACTTTAGTAATCTCAAACTTTTTACAACTTTCACGCAATACATGAGCGTGAGCCATGGATATAGCACTATGGGTGAAATAGAATATGATGATAGGGGTTATGTGGAGAAGACAAAAAAGGAGAAAGTCTCACATCAACGAGGCTAATCGATGATCTATGGAGATGCCCATCGATTGATGTTAATGCAAGGAGTAGGGATTGCCATGCAACGGATGCACTAGAGCTATAAATGTATGAAAGCTCAACAAAAGAAACTAAGTGGGTGTGCATCCAACTTGCTTGCTGACGAAGACCTACGGCACTTGAGGAGGCCCATTTTTGGAATATACAAACCAAGTTCTATAATGAAAAATTCCCACTAGTATATGAAAGTGACAAAACAAGAGACTCTTTATCATGAGGATTATGGTGCTACTTTGAAGCACAAGTGTGGCAAAAGATAGTAGCATTGTCCCTTCTCTCTTTTTCTCTCATTTTTTGGGCCTTCTCTTTTTTATGGCCTTTCTCTTTTTTTATTCCTCACTTGGGACAATGCTCTAGAAAATGATGATCATCACACTTCTATTTATTTACAACTCAATGATTACAACTCGATACTAGAACAAAGTATGACTCTATATGAATGCCTCCGGCGGTGTACCAGGATATGCAATGAACCAAGAGTGACATGTATGAAATAATTATGAACGGTGGCTTTGCCACAAATACTATGTCAACTACATGATCATGCTAAGCAATATGACAATGATGAACGTGTCATGATAAACGGAATGGTGGAAAGTTGCATGGCAATATATCTTGGAATGGTTATGGAAATGCCATAATAGGTAGGTATGGTGGCTGTTTTGAGGAACATATAAGGAGATTTATGTGTGAAAGAGCGTATCATATCACGGGGTTTGGATGCACTGGCGAAGTTTGCACCAACTCTCAATGTGAGAAAGGGCAATGCACGGTACCGAAGAGGCTAGCAATGATGGAAAGGTGAGAGTGCGTATAATCCATGGACTCAACATTAGTCATAAAGAACTCACATACTTATTGCAAAAATCTACAAGTCATCAAAAACCAAGCACTACGCGCATGCTCCTAGGGGGATAGATTGGTAGGAAAAGACCATGGCTCGTCCCCGACCGCCACTCATAAGGAGGACAATCAAAGAACACCTCATATTTCAAATTTGTTACATAATGTTTACCATACGTGCATGCTACGGGACTTGCAAACTTCAACACGAGCATTTCTCAAATTCATAACTACGTAACTAGCAAAACTTTGATATCACTATCTCCATATCTCAAAACAATCATCAAGTATCAAACTTCTCTTAGTATTCAATGCACTTTATATGAAAGTTTTTATTATACCCATATTGGATGCCTATCATATTAGGACTAGATTCATAACCAAAGCAAACTACCATGTTGTTCTAGAGACTCTCAAAATAATATAAGTGAAGCACGAGAGTTCATATAATTCTTCAAAATAAAATTACCACCATGCTCTAAAAGATATAAGTGAAGTACTAGAGCGAACAACAAACTAATCCGAAAGATATAAGTGGAGATCAATGAGTAGTTGAATAATTATGCAACTATGTGAAGACTCTCTAACATTTAAGAATTTCAGATCTTGGTATTTTATTCAAACAGCAAGCAAAACAAAATGAAATAAAATGACGCTCCAAGCAAAACACATATCATGTGGCGAATAAAAATATAGCTCCAAGTAAAGTTACCGATGAACGAAGACGAAAGAGGGGATGCCTTTTGGGGCTCTTGGTTGTCCTTGAATATTACCTTGGGGTGCCTTGGGCATCCCCAAGATTAGGCTCTTGCCACTCCTTATTCCATAGTCCATCGAATCTTTACCCAAAACTTGAAAACTTCACAACACAAAAATTAATAGAAAACTCGTAAGCTCCGTTAGTATAAGAAAATAAATCACCACTTAGGTACTGTTGTGAACTCATTCTAAATTCATATTGGTGTAATATCTACTGTATTCCAACTTATCTATGGTTCATACCCTCCGATACTACTCATAGATTCATCAAAATAAGCAAACAACACATCAAAAACAGAATCTATCAAAAACAGAACAGTCTGTAGTAATCTGGATCAAAAGTATACTTCTGGAACTCATAAAATTCTCAAATAAATTGGTGGACCTGAGTAATTTGTCTATTAATCATCTGCAAAAATAATTAACTCAATAGCACTCTCCAATAAAACTGGCAGCAATTCTTGTGAGCGCTCAAGTTTCTGTTTTTTTTTACAGCAAGATCAAAAAGACTTGCCCCAAGTCTTCCCAACGGTTCTACTTGGCACAAACACTAATTAAAAGCATAAAACCACATCTAAACAGAGGCTAGATGAATTATTTATTACTAAACAGTAACAAAAAGCAAGGAACAAAAATAAAATTGGGTTGCCTCCCAACAAGCGCTATCGTTTGACGCCCCTAGCTAGGCATGATGATTTCAATGATGCTCACATAAAGGATAAGAATTGAAACATAAAGAAAGCATCATGAAGAATATGACTTAGCACATTTAAGTCTAACCCACTTCCTATGCATAGGGATTTTGTGAGCAAACAACTTGTGGGAATAAGAATCAACTTGCATAGGAAGGTAAAACAAGCATAACTTCAAAACTTTAAGCACATAGAGAGGAAACTTGATATTATTGCAATTCCTACAAGCATATATTCCTCCCTCATAATAATTTTCAGAAGCATCATGAATGAATTCAACAATATAACCAGCACATAAAGCATTCTTTTCATGATCTACAAGCATATAATTTTCATTACTCCCCACATAAGCAAATTTCTTCTCATGAATAGTAGTGGGAGCAAACTTAACAAAATAACTACCTTGTGAGGTATAATCCAATTGAAAACTAAAATCATGATGAGAAGTTTCATGGATATCATTATTCTCTATAGCATACAAGTCATCACAATAATCATCATATATAGCAACTTTATTCTTATAATCAATTGGAACCTCTTCCGAGAAAGTGGAATCATTACTAAATAAAGTCATGACCTCTCCAATTCCACTTTCATAAATATAATCATCATAAATAGGAGGCATGATTTCATCATAATAAATTTGCTCATCAAAACTTGGGGAACAAAAAATATCATCTTCATCAAACATAGCTTCCCCAAACTTGTGGCTTTGCATATCATTAGCATCATGGATATTCAAGGAATTCATACTAACAACATTGAAATCATGCTCATCATTCAAAGATTTAGTGCCAAACATTTTAATGCATTCTTATTCTAACACTTTGGCACAATTTTCCTTTCCATCATACTCACGAAAGATATTAAAAAGATGAAGCGTATGAGGCAAACTCAATTCCATATTTTTGTAATTTTCTTTTATAAACTAAACTAGTGATAAAACAAGAAACTAAAAGACTCGATGGCAAGATCTAAAGATATACCTTCAAGCACTCACCTCCCCGGCAATGGCGCCAGAAAAGAGCTTGATGTCTACTACACAACCTTCTTCTTGTAGACGTTGTTGGGCCTCCAAGTGCAGAGGTTTGTAGGATAGTAGCAAATTTGTCTCAAGTGGATGACCTAAGGTTTATCAATCCATAGGAGGCGTAGGATGAAGATGGTCTCTCTCAAGCAACCCTTCAACCAAATAACAAAGAGTCTCTTGTGTCCCCAACACACCCAATACAATGGTAAATTGTATAGGTGCACTAGTTCGGCGAAGAGATGGTGATACAAGTGGTATATGGATGGTAGATAAAGGTTTTTGTAATCTGAAAATATAAAAACAGCAAGGTAACTAATGATAAAAGTGAGCGTAAACGGTATTGCAATGCGTTGAAACAAGGCCTAGGGTTCATACTTTCGCTACTACAAGTTCTCTCAACAATAATAACATAATTGGATCACATAACTATCCCTCAACATGCAACAAAGAGTCACTCCAAAGTCACTAATAGCGGAGAACAAACGAAGAGATTATGGTAGGGTACGAAACCACCTTAAAGTTATTCTTTCCAATCAATCCATTGGGCTATTCCTATAAGTGTCACAAACAGCCCTAGAGTTGGTACTAGAATAACACCTTAAGACACAAATCAACCAAAACCCTAATGTCTCCTAGATACTCCAATGTCACCTCAAATATCCGTGGGTATGATTATACGATATGCATCACACAATCTCAGATTCATCTATTCAACCAACACATAGAACCTCAAAGAGTGCCCCAAAGTTTCTACCGAAGAGACAAGACGAAAACGTGTGCCAACCCCTATGCATAGGTTCAAGGGCGGAACCCGCAAGTTGATCACCAAAACATACATCAAGTGAATCAATAGAATACCCCATTGTCACCACAGGTATCCCACGCAAGACATACATCAAGTGTTCTCAAATCCTTAAAGACTCAATCCGATAAGATAACTTCAAAGGGAAAACTCAATCCATTACAAGAGAGTAGAGGGGGAGAAACATCATAAGATCCAACTATAATAGCAAAGCTCGTGATACATCAAGATCGTGCCACCTCAAGAACACGAGAGAGAGAGAGAGAGAGAGAGAGATCAAACACATAGCTACTGGTACATACCCTCAGCCCCGAGGGAGGACTACTCCCTCCTCGTCATGGAGAGCACCGGGATGATGAAGATGGCCACCGGAGAGGGATTGCCCCCTCCGGCAAGGTGCCGGAACGGGTCTAGATTGGTTTTCGGTGGCTACGGAGGCTTCTAGTGGCGGAACTCCCGATTTATTATGCTCTCCGATTGTTTTAGGGCATATGGATATATATAGGCGGAAGAAATACATTAGGGGAGCCACAAGGGGCCCACGAGGGTGGAGGGCGTGCCCAGGGGGGTGGGCGCACCCCCCTGCCTCGTGGCTTCCTCGTTGATCCCCTGACGTGCACTCCAAGTCTCCTGTATTGCTTTCTTTCCAAAAATAACTTTTCCGAAGGCTTCATTCTGTTTGGACTCCGTTTGATATTCCTTTTCTTCGAAACACCGAAACAAGGGAAAAAACAGGAACCGGCACTAGGCTTTGGCTCAATAGGTTAGTCCCAAAAATAATATAAAAGTGCATAGTAAAGCCCATTAAACATCTAAGATGGATAATATAATAGCACGGAACAATAAAAAATTATAGATACGTTGGAAGACGTATCACCTCCCCCTTGCTCCTTTATATACGGGGGCAGGGGCACCCTAGGACACACAGGTTGAATGTTCTAAGCCGTGTGCGGTGCCCCTCTCCACCATAATCCACCTCGATCATATCGTAGCGGTGCTTAGGCGAAGCCCTGTGTCGGTAGCAACATCATCACCGTCATCACGCCATCATGCTGACGGAACTCTCCCATGAAGCTCTGCTGGATCGGAGTTCGTGGGACGTCATCGAGCTGAACGTGTGCTGAACTCGGAGGTGCTATACGTTCGGTACTTGGATTGGTCGGATCATGAAGACGTACGACTACATCAACCGCGTTCTCATAACGCTTCCGCTTACGGTCTACGAGGGTACGTGGACGATACTCTTCCCTCTCATTGCTATGCATCACCATGATCTTGCGTGTGCGTAGGATTTTTTTTGAAATTACTACGTTCCCCGACAGAATCCTCATTTCCATCAAGCACCACCAATATCTAACTCTGCTATCCATAATAGGAGTCAATGGATGAAGCCTGAAGCTACGAATGAAAAGGAACAAAAAATATCTCATGAACAGACACTGTACCATAAGATGATCAATCGGTTCAGGTGCCTGATCGCAAAACATGCAAGAGGAATGGTGTTGCATTCCACATCTCGCAAGGCGGTATGCCATCCAACAACGATTTCACATAACCAACCAAGTGAAGAATTGCTCCCGGGTAGAGGGGCGTCGTTTTTCCAAAGAGTTTTGGCCTAATTGGTTTGTTCGATGTGGAAGAAATAGGTCGAGCTTGCTAAATAAATTCCGTTCACTATCAGCCTCCACGAGAAGCAGTCATCTTCATTGTTTAGAGTTGGACCTACATGAATTTGATGCCATAGATCCATAAATACAATAGTTGCATCCATTGAAAGAGTTCCGCTATCCACCTTCCCTTCACAAGATCTTCTGCTATTGTTCTTCTTTTCCCACCTCTCGCCTTGGCAATGTCCATGGCACTCCGGCCTATGATACACCTATCATTCGAAAACCCACCTCATCACACTTGCCAACCATGCATTTGGTCGCACAGAGCAAGAGTTTTGTGGCCTCTTCCAAAATGACAGGCGATATCCCAGACCACATCCTAATCAGCATAGTCCTCTGAAGTCACAGCCAATGCGATGAACCCACATATTTGTTACAAATGTCCTTACATAGCTTTGATTTGGTAAAATATTTTATCGAAACAATCCAAAAGAGTAAGTGCAATTTGCAATTATTTGAAAATGTGTTATCCTGGGAACAAAAACAAAGAGCAGAAAACCAAATTGTGCCCAACTATTTCCTAACATCGACCCTCAAATCGCATGCAATCATTCGGGCGGCACTATCCACACGTGTTTTGCCATCCAACGTGATCTTGCATCGATCCACAGGGTGGTATGGACGATATTTTTCCCGCAAATCAGAGACAAAGTGGGGGAGGGTTGCGGGCGTCCGGACCGTTGTCGCATCCGCGTCCGGCAACCATGGCCCATCAAAAAACCGCAACCGCGCTCCCGCGTGTTCCCACCCGATGCCAGCCGTCCGCATTGACGCAGTCCTAGAGCGGACATGGCCTCTCATTGCCAGCATTGAAGCAACGCATTGGCCGAGAAAGCGCCGCCTGCTGCATGCCCGGCTGAAAAAGCCTCCTCGCTGCATTCAAACGGCTACAAACTACCTGCCTACCTCCATGAAATTCGTGTGTGTGCTGAGAAACCTACTCCAACCACATGTCCATTCGTGAGCAGGTTGACATTAAACACAATGCCGATTGGCTCCTCGCATCTGTCCTCTATTTAAACGAGGCCAGACGCCGAGCAAAGAACCGCACCACACCTCCTCTCTCCTTCTCCTCCTTGCACCATATTCTCCACACTCTATGTGGCATCCGGCGAGCAAGAAGAGCAGTGGAAGATGTGCACTCTACCCTCCTCACTAGCATAAAATCCGGCTGGGTGGCCCAACGAATACGAGCCAGACAACTCGCCACTCTACCCTCCTCGCTGCTCCAGGCTGTCAGTACCATGGGCGAGGCTGCAAGCCGGCGTGTAGAGGAGCAAGTGGCCGCTCCAAGCCGGCAGTTCAACAACTTGTCGCTCGAAGCCAGCTCATGGAGGAATGGCAAGATGCTTCAGGCCGGAACGCCGTGGAGCATGGCGGCACGAGCATCGTGGCTGCTGTCGACAATGTTGTGTCATATCGCTCCTCCCGTGCCATCCGCCGTTAACGTTCGCGAAACCACACCTTGCCGACGGAGAAAGAAGCTGGCTTCGCAGAGATGAATGAGGCAGCAAGAACGGCCATCGCCGACAGCGAGGAAAAGTAGACCAAGGGAGGCAACCGCTGCTTGGATCCTACGAAGGTCATTGCAGGCGTGCACAGTAGGTGTCTTTCTCGCTTCGCAGGCCACCGTCGCCCCCCACCGAAAAACCAACCTTGTTCCGTGCCTCATGGAAGCGGAGGTCACTCCGATGATTAGCATGGCCGGACATAGAAAAGATATAGAGAAAGGATATGCTATTTTCCCCCTCTCACGAAACATCCCTCCAGAGCATCCAACATGTAGTCCGGCCCGTGGACGGACGCGGTGTCCGTTTTGCGTATCAGCGTTGGAAATGCCCTAAGAGCAACTTTAAAGGGCCGACCCATTTCGTCCGCCTGCGTCCGTTTGGGTCGGCGCAGACAAAAGTGGCGGCCCAACGCGCCGACCCAAACCCAAATCATGTCTGCGTCGCGTCCGCGCCGACGCATTTGCGGCCCAAATTTGCGCCCCAAATGCGTCGGCGCGGATGCCGAACGGACGCTTCGCGCGCCTTCCTGCTGTCCGCCGCGTCCCCACATGGCGGCCGTCCAACTACCCGCTGCCCAGCTTAATTTATGACGACGGGCCCATGCGTAAGCGACGACGCTCGTCCCTTTTTAAGCCGACCGTGCGGCGGGGCCGTCCGCCGTCCACATCTGCCATGCTTTGCTCCCTCGTTCCCTGCAAACCCTAGCCACCACAACCACAACAGAAATGGGCCTATTCTCCGGTGCCAGCGGCAGCAAGGCCAAGGGCAAGTCCCCCACCACCCCTTTCCTCCCGTCTCCGCCGGCGCTGGCACCTCGCCGGTAGCGGCAGCGCGTGAACATGCCAGTGCACCAGGCGGAGTGGCACTGACAGCACCGCCAGCCTCTGCAGTATCCCGACGTGACGCTACCGCACGACTGGCATCTAGGTCCAGAGAGGATCCCAGTGTCGGCGGCGCCGCGGTCGGCTCGTGCTCACGCGGAGGAGGTGCGGCGCCGGCGGGCGATGCTGACGCCGGAGCAGCGCCGCGAGGCCGCCTACACAACCGACTCGCCCAACTGGGCGAGGTGGTTCGCCTTCGAGCACGAGGAGGCGAGGTGACGGGCGTGCGCGAGGTTGACCGAAGGTCGCCGCCACCGGCGCTCGTCGTCCGCGAGAAGGACCAGGCGGTGGAGGACGCCTACCAGGCGACACTTGCGGCCGTCTTCCGGGAGAGCGAGGAGGACGAGCGACGCAGGGCGAAGGCGGCGGAGGCGGAAGAAGAGGCTCGGTACGAGGCGACAATGGCGCAGGCCCTTGCCCTCTCGCGACGGGCGACAGCGTGGCGCCGCCGGTGGCCCCGCCGTCCCCCATCAAGCCGGAGGAGGAGCCCGAGCCGTCCCCCATCGAGCGCTACTCCTGGACGGGAGTAGTGCACGAATGCGTACGCGCGCCGCCGGTCTGGATGGGAGCGACAACGGCGCAGGAGCAGGCGTAACTCGAGCACTGGCGCAACATCAGGGTGGCCGAGGAGCGCCGCGACGGCGAGTACCTCGAGATGCTCAAGCGCGACCTCGAGGAGGAGCAGCGCGAGGCCGAGGAGGAGGCGCGCCAGGCCGCGGCTGCACAGGCGGCCGCACAACCCCACGCGCCGGCACTGCCTGCGCCGGTACAACCCGACATGACGGCACTCTGGAACACGGCGTTCGCCTTGGCCGGGCCGGCGCCGACGCTCATCAACCTCACGGACTCCGAGGACGACGCCGCCGCCGCCTAGGGCAGCACGCCGCCTCGTAATTTAGGCTGTTCTCTTTTTATTTAAATGCAAATGTGGACGCGTAGACTCTCGCTGGCCTTCGTGGCCGGCTTTAATGTTTAATTAATACTGTTTTTCTTTTTTTAATATGCATGCGTTCATTTTTTTGGCGACGTCAAAATGGGTCTCAGACCAGCATTGAGGGCACGCGCCGACCCAAATACGAAAGCGGACATCCGTGTCCATCTGACCGACCCAAATGAACAAAAAGCGGACGAAATCACCGTCCATTTGGTCGGCCCGTTGGAGTTACTCTAACTAGCACATGATCGATCGTGGTGGACTGATGGGTGCATTCGCATCTTCTCGTTGTTTAGTGTTCACCGTTGTCAATCCGAGTCACGTACCGCGGTACACGTGCACCCATTGCAACAAATCGAGGCGCACGTACATGCCAAACAACAGAGTGCGCATCTGCCACGGCACATGTCACCATATAGGCTAGCTAGGTGCGCGTGCTGCATGCTTTCCGCCGATCGAGTGCCCGCGTGTGCTGCTAACAGCCACAGGGCCAGCAATTCCTAAGTAACGCGCCCAAATTTATCTTAGTTAACGCGACATCCACTAGCCATGGGCCAGAGTTGTTGTGCGGGGCTGTGATTAATTTTTATGCGAAGTATTCATGAATGGTCTCATACATCATGGGTTGGCTGAACTCACTTGAAATATGATTGGAGCACCTCCTGTCTTCTTTTCCCTCTGGCGTTTACCGTTCCTTCTGTTCTAAAATTGATGAGCTTCTTGAAATTTTTTTTAGAAAAGAGGGATGATTTCTGGCCTCTGCATATGGGAGATGCATGCGGCTATTTTATTGATTATTTTTTAGGACCTTATAAAATAGGACAATAATATGCCTAAATCCACCATCTTGGCAACATCTGCCGCTACTCCTATTCAAATGATGAAGGGATACAAACGGGGCCACATACCTTCTTGAAAGTATAAATCTTTTTTTAATTTTCATTAAAAATTTATGGTTTTCACTCACATTTGTATTCGAGAAAAGATTTTCACTCACATTTTTCTAAAAATACATATTGAAGACCTTTTCGAGGCAAGTTTTTTTCAAAAAAAAATTGATCTATTCATTTTCAATCATGGCAGTACAATGAATACCGAAAATAATAAAACTTACATCCAGATCCATAGACCACTACAAGCACTAACGCTAGCCGAAGGCACGCCGTCGTCATCGCCCCTCCATCGCCGGAGTCGGGCACAACTTGTTGTAGTAGACAGTCGGGAAGTCGTCGTGCTAAGGCCTCATAGGACCAGCGTATCAGAACGACAACCGTTGCGGATGAAGAATAACGTAAATCAGAAGGATCCAACTCGAAGACACGCGAACGTAGACGAACAACGACGAGATCCGAGCAAATCCATCAAAGATAGATCAGCTGGAGACACACCTCCACACGCCCACCAACGATGCTAGACACACTGTCAGAATGGGGTCTAGACGAGGAGACCTTTATTTAATCTTCAGAAAGCTGCCGCCGTTTCATCTTTCTGAGTAGAACACAAATCCTAACGAAACTGAAAGAAACAATTAAAAACGGAGCCCTCCAACAACGACGAGATCTCAGCTGAAGACACACCTCCACACGCCCACCAACGATGCTAGACGCACCGTCAAAATGGGGTCTAGGCGAGGAGACCTTTATTTAATCTTCAAGGAGCTGCCGCCGTTTCATCTTTCTGAGCAGAACACAAATCTTAACAAAACCGAAAGAAACAATTACAAACGGAGCCCTCCCGCCGCCCCCCCCCCCCCCCCCCTCCCCTCGAGGCAATTCATAGAGCTTTATTCAGACATAGACATACCTAGGACAATCAGCGAGAAACCTAGTAATTAGGAAGGTAGAATTTTCATCAAGCCAGCTTTCGACCACATTCAATGTGCAAGCACACTTAGCACAGTGATGAACTTGCGAGCGAAATAGATATGAAACAAAAAAGAATTATACTATTACAATACAGGCGGTATGAAATAAAGATCAACGTCGTGTGTTGACGATAAGCATGTAGCGTAGCTCCTAGGGCTAGGTGCCAACTGGGTGATGACGAACAGTCTTACCCCGCCACTATGCAGGGTGTTACTTTTTTCTATTTCAGGGGCTCCGGTCTCACTCACATCAATCACCGTTGATGGCCGTCGTCGCCACTAACCGCTCCGCAAATCGGGATTAAGAAGGAAAACGGGGACTCTCTCTGTACCTCTAATTCCTCCTTAATGGTCGCTCTAATCTGCCCCTTTTGGCGTTGATCGGATGGCTTGCTTGTCGGCCCGCGCCGCATCCATCCCCGTCACGGGTCGCGGCCAGGGTCAGAGCACCACGGAAAGGAATGCCAGCCGTTCACGGTAGAGATTCCAGCCACTAGAAACCGGTTTACTTTCACCGCCTGGTTCTCCTCTCCTGGAAAGGCGTTTCGGATGGTTGCCGCGATCCTCACCACGAGATGAAAAGAGATGCGTCCTCGCGTCGCGCTTTGCCGGAGGACGATGTGGAGGTGTGTCGCTTCCGACGTCGCGGCCTCGCCGGGGGATGCATGAGTGACGGTCGCCGCCGGAGTAGCGTGGACCGTCGTGTCCATGTCGCGGCGGCGGCAGGGCGGCGTGCATGCCGGCGTCTTTCACGTGGCTAGCTGTTGGTTCCTCCGCGGGTGAGGGTGCGTGTCCCGTGTCAGAGCAACTGACCGATAGTCCAGTCGGTGCGACACCCCAGTCGCTTTTGGCTAATCCGATCTTTACCATTTTACCCTTTTTTTTCGTAGAACAAGTTTACCATTTTACCTGGTGCCACTAGCGCTGATCCTGTGTAACTTCTTTTCATTTTTAACGATACAACTGCAGTGCTACAACGCCTAATACAGATGGGCTACTGTTGTCGAAAGATCCACATAGCAAGAGCATCGCTGCAGTAAAATATCACTTGCGCCGCCACGAGGACTCCATGAAGAGAATCCTTCTTGAGATTTTTTAAGCCAGCCAACCAGGCTATCCGGGATACATCGATACCTCGGGAGGGGGATGAGCATCAGGATATGAATACGACTGAGGGGGATGAAGCTCCCGGGAATCAGAACACGGGGCCTAAGAACACATCAGGGGAGGTGGCTAAGGGGCCGAATTCGCAGTCGGATAATACGGATAAGTCTGTTAAGGGGACGTCATCTTCCATGACTCCAATGAATACACTTCGGTTTGGTTTTTTTGGAGTGCCTTCTGCTCCTAGTCGGTTATGAAGCAACCGAGTCGAGGCGGACGATTCGGTGGAACACGAGTTACCGCCGGTGATGCTACCTGACTGCGTGTCGCCAACGGTACCCACATCTCAAAGGGCGGACTCCGGGCCGAAGGCGGCCCGTACCTGTTCTCCAGTACCTGTACCTTCTGGCGCCGCCTCGGTCGGAGTGGGGAGGCACGCCCCGATAGGCTCCGCGGTTGCTGGTCTGACGGGCATTGGGTCGCCCATCGTGTGTGGAGGGGGTCGTGTGCAGGAGGCCCGCACCACCATCTCACCCACGGCGGTCCCAGGCCACCCTGGGGAGGGGTGCGGGCAGGAGGCCCGCAGCACCCTCTCACCGCGGGACAGCTCTGGGCGGATTGGAGAGGGGCATGGGCAGGAGGCCCGCAGCTCCCCTTCTCCCGTATCAAGTCCACGCCGTGCTGATGGGTTGGTGGGGACTGGGACTGTCGAGCAGGAGGCTCCACGGTCTCGTTCTCCCGTTCCTACTGTTGACGGTTCCCGCTCGACCGCGCTCTACCCATCTTCACAGGCAATAAGGGATGGGCGGGGGAGCGGGGAGCAGACACCTCGGGAGAGGTCTACGGAGGAGCTTATCGCTTTTGGTGGATGATGAAGCTATGTATCTAGGGTAGGGTCATAGGTCTAACCTAGACGCCCTCCCCAAGGTCATCGCCCTAAAGCCAGAAGCATTCGAAGGGTACCATCATCCACTCGACTAAAGACATTCCACTCAGAAGAATCAATGACACCCAACCGCCACAGAAGCCACTCGACGTACAAAAGATCTAAAGCCACTCTACACAACAACGGTCGGGCGTTTACTCATAGACTTAATTGTCATTTATATCACTTAATTACTAGCATTACCAGTGACGCTCCAGTCTTAATGTACATTGAACCCTGTGTAACAAAAGGGAGCCGGGGTCCCGGCGCACTCTATATAAGCCACCCCCCTCCTTTGGGACAAGGGTTCGCATCCTTTGTAAACACACACATATACACAATCCAGTCGACCGCCTCCGGGCACCGAGACTACAGTTTGCTGTTACTTCCTCCGTGAAGGGCCTGAACTCGTAAACTCGTGTGTACAACTACTCCATAGCTAGGATCTTGCCTCCTCATACCTACCCCCATTCTACTGTCAGTCTTAGATCCATGACAGTTGGTGCCCACCTTGGGGCAGGTGTCTTAGCAGTTTGTTGCAGAAGTTGTAATTTTTCCGATTCCCATCATCATGGTTTATAGCGGAGGATTGGCTAAGGGCCATGAGATCCGTCTTGGCGCACTCGTCTTCATCGCCTACGACTCCGCTTGGCTCCACGAGGCTCCACTCGACGTTGACGCGCTCCCCGTCCGTGGGGTGACGCACTTCCACGCGTGCGTCTGCAGCGTCCTTCTTCGACAGCCGTCGACTTAGTATCAGTCGACTCCTACGGCATCCTCGCTTCTCGCTGCCCGCCGGCGCAAGCGGTCCGGTCGGTCACGACTTCAGCGGTCGGTGAGGCACGCGGTGGCCCGCCAATTGGCCACCCCACAAATCGCAGTGATCGAGCCCGATGAAACTCTCTATGGCCTGTTCGACTGGCTCCGTCGAGACTGCATCCGAGTGCGACAGCAGTGACACCGCGGCGGAAGTCTTGATGGTCAATGGGCCGCGCAGTCCTCCTGGCTTCCCCCGCGACGACGGTGGCGATGGCATCGGTGATCCGTCGCGCGTCCACGAAGAGTACCGCCCCGAACCCCTCTCTTCGCAGCAGAGGGAAGATCTTCGCCGCCGCAATGTGGATGCACTTCGCACTCCTATCGTTGGAGAAACCCCCGAGGCCCGAGCCTTGGAGGAGGCGCGCCTGGCCAACTCGGCTGAGCACACTCGACGAAGGTGCTCGGCAGCGGATTCCTGAGTCCAGTCGACGACAACTTTTTCCACCTCCGACTTAGGTATACCGAACTCCAATCCAGAATCTCACAGCTACAACCCGAATAGCGGAGTCAATTCAGCCTTCCCAATCGGAAGCTGGCCGAGGTTTAGTGCAGATCCGGGCTTTACTCCGGGCAGCAGGAGAGCAGAGTACAACAATATCTTAGTCACGAAATAGGATTCATAGCAGATCTGTGGTAGCAGACACTGTCCAATCTGCTCACAGCCCAAGATCACCTCCGAGACATGAGGGACGTGGGCACTGGCAGGAACAGTACAAGAACCGTGAGCAGTATGATCATCGACTCGACCACGATGACCGTCGTTGAGTGCCCACACCTCCTCCGAGGAGTGGGTCATACGTGCATCGGCGGCAAGAAGACATGCGCCCCCATAGCGGCGAACGAAGAATTCCAGTAGACCCCAGAGAGACAGGCTTTGATGCGAGATCTATTCTCGTTCAAGGTCTGGTTGACAGGAACAGGGCACACAAAGAGGGCCATGATAGATATTATCCGACTGGAAGCAGGGTGCATGTTTCAGGTCCCGAGTGTTTCAGCAGAGCCATCAAAGCAGCAGTGATTCCTCCCAACTTCAGGTTGGCGACTGGAGTCAGCAAGTTCATTGGCGAGTCCAAGCCTGACACTTGGCTTGAGGACTACCGAGTGGCTATGCAGATCGGTGGCGGCAATGATGAAGTGGCCATGAAGCACCTTCCTTTGATGTTGGAGGGTTCAACCAGAGCGTGGTTGAATCGGTTGGCATCTGGCAACATATATAGTTGGGAAGAACTTGCCCGAGTGTTTGTTAGAACCTTTGAAGGTACATGCAAAAGGCCGACGGGGCTGACAGAGCTGCAGTCCTGTGTGCAGAAGCCGAATGAGACCTTGAGAGATTATATCCAGAGATGGATCACATTGCACCATATAGTAGAGAATGTGTCGGATCACCAAGCAGTTTGTGCCTTCAAGGAAGGTGGCAAGTACAGAGAGTTGAATCTGAAGTTCGGCCGGACAGGAGATATCTCCCTAAGTCGAATGATGGAGATTGCCACCAAGTATGCCAATGGTGAAGAGGAAGACCGACTCCGAAGTGGCAAGCACAAAACAGTCGCCCAAGAAACCGGAGGAGGGAATTCTAGTCGGAAACAGAAGCGCAAGGCCGAACCAGCTGCTCCTGGTGAAGCTTTAGTTGTGGCCCAAGGGAAATTCAAGGGGAAGCCCAAAGGGCCCTGGACTCCCAAGAAAGTTAAAGATCAAGATGGGAATGATGTGTTGGATTTACCATGTCACATTCATACCAAAAAAGATGAAGAGGGGAATCTCATTTACCCTAAGCACACCACTCGACAGTGTCGTCTCCTGATCCAGCAGTTCCGAGAGAAACAACCCAAGGAGAAGGAGGAGTCGGACAAGGGTGAGGAAAGGGAAGAAGATAATGATGGTTTTCCCAATGTCAATTCCACTCTGATGATTTTTGCTGATGTGGAGAGCAAAAGTTGATTGAAAGTTATTAACAGGGAGGTGAACATGGTTGCTCCGGCAACACCCAGTTACCTGAAGTGGTCTCAGACTGCCATCACGTTCGACTAGTCAGATTATCCAGCACATATAGCCACCCCTGGGAGGCAAGCGCTGGTTGTCGACCCTGTTGTTGAAGGCACTCGACTGACCAAGGTACTGATGGACGGTGGCAGTGGTCGAAATATCCTTTATGTTGAAACTCTAAAAGGGATGGGCATTCCGATGTCCAAGCTTAGCGAAAGCAATATGAGTTTTCATGGAGTTATACCTGGCAAGAAGGCCCAGTCACTCGGCCAGATCGCCCTTGATGTGGTTTTTGGTGATTTCAAGAATTACCGCAAGGAGAAGTTGACATTTGAAGTGGCGGACTTCAAGAGTGCTTACCATGCTATTCTGGGAAGACCCGCTTACGCACGTTTTATTGCTCGATCATGTTACGTGTATCTCAAATTGAAGATGCCTGGTCCTAGAGGGGTGATCACCATCACTAGTAATCGGCAGAAGGCAGAAGAGTGCTTCTAGAAGGGCTCAAAAATTGCCGATGCACAAATGGTAGTAGTAGAATTGCAAGAGTACCAGAAAAATGCAGATCCGAGTGATTTGCTGCGAGCTAAGAAGCCTGCCACAGACTCTGCATTTCAGCCGTCTGGAGAAACGAAACCGATTCATATTCACCCGACCGATCCCAACGCTGCTCTGACTCATATTTCAGCGACACTCGACAGCAAATAGGAAGAAGCGCTCATCCAGTTCCTCCGTGAGAACTGGGACATCTTTGCATGGAAACCTTCTGACATGCCAGGTGTACCCAGGGGACTGGCTGAGCATCGTTTGCGAGTCGACCCGAAAGTGAAACCTGTCAAGGAACATCTCCGACCGTCCGCCATCCAGAAGAGAAAACCAATTGGTGAGGAAGTGGCTCGGCTCCTGGCAGCTGAGTTCATCCGAGAAATCTACCACTCCGAGTGGCTCGCCAATGTTTTCATGGTCCCCAAGAAGGACGATTCACTTCGCATGTGCATTGACTTCAAGCATATCAATCGGGCCTGCCCGAAAGATCATTTTCCTCTCCCCCGCATCGACCAAATCGTCGACTCGACTGCGGGGTGTGAGCGTCTGTCTTTTTTGGACGCCTATTCCGGGTACCATCAGATCCGACTGTATGGACCTGATGAGATAAAAACGGCTTTCATCACTCCATTCGGATGCTTTTGTTATGTCATCATGCCATTCGGCTTAAAGAATGCCGGAGCCACATTCATGAGGATGATCCAGAAGTGTCTGCTCACTCAGATCAGTCGAAATGTGGAAGCATACATGGATGACATTGTGGTCAAGTCACGTAAGGATTCCAACCTGCTGGCTGACCTTGCTGAAACCTTTGCCAACCTCAGAAGGTATGCTATCAAGCTTAATCCATCAAAGTGCACATTCGGAGTTCCTGGCGGAAAGTTACTCGGTTTCCTCGTTTCCGAATGAGGGATCGACGCTAACCCAGAGAAAGTTGGTGCTATACTTCAGATGAAACGCCCTGTGCGTGTGCACGATGTCCAGAAGCTTACTGGTTGCTTGGCCGCCTTGAGTCGATTCATTTGTTGCCTCGGTGAAAAGGCATTGCCTCTTTATCGACTGATGAAGAAGTCTGATAAGTTCGAGTGGACTCCCGAAGCTGATGCAGCGTTTGCAGAGCTCAAAGCCCTGCTTTCCACCCAGCCGGTGCTTGCTGCACCAATCAGCAAAGATCCTTTACTGCTTTATATTGCAGCCACTGGACAAGTTGTCAGTACAGTACTCACGGTCGAGTGGGAAGAAGAAGGAAAAGCCTATAAAGTTCAGCGCCCAGTATATTACGTTTCTGAAGTTCTGACTCCATCGAAACAAAGATATCCACACTATCAGAAGCTTGTTTATGGGATTTACATGACCACGAAGAAGGTTGCACACTATTTCTTTGATCATTCCATTACGGTCGTCAGTGACGCTCCATTATCAGAGATTCTGAACAACAGCGATGCAACTGGTCGAGTGGCAAAGTGGGTGATTGAACTCTTTCCCCTAGACGTCAAGTTTGAGGCAAAGAAAGCTATCAAGTCCCAAGCAATAGCATATTTCCTCGCCGAGTGGATCGAACAGCAACTGCCAGCCCAAATTCACTCAGAGCATTGGACCATGTTCTTCGATGGCTCTAAGATGCTGAATGGATCCGGTGCTGGGGTGGTATTGGTATCGCCCCGAGGTGACAAACTCAGCTATGTTCTCCAGATTCACTTTGATTCTTCTAGCAACGAAGCCGAATATGAGGCACTCCTGTATGGGTTGCGTATGGCCATTTCACTCGGCGTCCGTCGCCTCATGGTCTATGGCGACTCGGATTTAGTGGTCAATCAGGTGATGAAGGAGTGGGATGTCAGAAGCCCAGCTATGACTAGTTATTGCAATGTAGTGAGAAAGTTAGAAAAGAGGTTTGAGGGGTTGGAGCTCCATCACATATCCCGACTGAAAAATCAAGCAGCTGATGATCTAGCGAAGATAGGTTCCAAGAGGGAAGCCATTCCCAGCAATGTGTTCCTGGAACATATTCATACACCTTCAGTTCAAGAAGATCCTTTCACTGAAGAGCCCCCGCAACCAAAGAGTGCCACTGATCCGACTGAAATCGAGGTCCCAGCCGTGGTCGATTTGATCATGGAGGTTTTGGTCATCACTCCCGATTGGACATTACCATATATTGCGTACATTCTTAGAAAGGAACTCCTAGAGGATGAAGAAGAGGCTCGACAGATCGTTTGTCGATCCAAAGCCTTTACCGTGATAAGAGGACAATTGTTCAGAGAAAGTGTGACTGGAGCCTGTCAGAAATGCATAACGCCTGAAGAAGGTCGAGTGATCCTCAATGACATTCACTCGGGGACCTATGGTCACCATGCGTCCTCTCAGACCATTGTGGCCAAAGCATACCGAGTGGGATTTTACTGGCCACGAGCAAATGAGATGGCAAAAGAAATAGTCAACAAATGTGAAGGTTGCCAGTACTCCAACATGTCTCACAAGCCTGCGTCGGCCCTGAAGACCATTCCACTCATTTGGCTTTTTGCTGTTTGGGGATTGGATATGGTTGGGCCTCTGAGGACTGGTAGGAGTGGATACTCATGTGCTTGTAGCAGTCGACAAGTTCACCAAATGGATTGATGCCAAGCCTATCAAGAACCTTGAAGCCAGTACTAATGTCAGCTTCATCAGAGAGTTAACATTCATATATGGTGTTCCACACAGCATCATCACTGACAACGGGTCAAACTTCGATTCTGATGAGTTTAGGACTTTCTGTGCTTCTCAAGGTACTCGAGTCGACTATGCTTCAGTCTCCCACCCTAGTCAAATGAGAAAGCTGAAAGAGCAAATGGATTGATTCTCAAAGGACTGAAACCCCGACTGATGCGTGACCCCAAACACGCAGCAGGAGCCTGGGTTGATGAACTTCCATCGGTGTTGTGGGGACTGAGGACGAATCCCAATCGCTCGACTGGCTGAACTCCCTTTTTCTTGGTTTATGGAGCCGAAGATGTACTTTCGAGTGACTTGCTCCACAATGCACCATGAGTCGAGCTTTTCTCAGAAGAAGAAGCAGAACAGGCACGACAAGATGCAGTTGATCTCCTGGAGGAAGAAACGGAGATGACCTTAATCTGATCGACCATTTATCAGCAGGATCTGCGTCGATTCCACGCCAGAAACATAAGGGGTCGAGCATTTCAAGGGGGAGACTTGGTTCTTCGAGTGGATCAGCATAAACCACACAAGCTTGCGCCTTCCTGGGAAGGCCCCTTCGTTGTCACCAGAGTGCTCCACAGCGGAGCGTACCACCTCTATAATGTCGAGCACAAGAAAGACGAGCCATGCACTTGGAATGCGGAGCTACTCCGCCCCTTTTATACTTAAGCACTCAGTCTGTTGAGATGTAATAAGAAGCACCTTTGTAGTTTGTTTATCAAAGACAAGAGTTTTACAGTCTTTTAAAAAGATTGTCGATTGCTCACGTGTGTGTCTGAAATCCCCCAGTGGGTGGCTTAGCTGCAGTCCACTACTCACCTAAGTTTAAAAAAATCCTACCGAGTGATGAGCAAGCCTCTCACTCGGGGGCTTAGCTGCAATCCAATACTCGCCTAAGTTTAAAAAAAACCTACCGAGTGATGAGCAAGCCTCTCACTCAGGGGCTTAGCTGTAGTCCAGTACTTCCCTAAGTTTAAAAAATCCTACCGAGTGATGAGCAAACCTCACACTCGGGGGCTTAGCTGCAGTCTAGTACTCGCCTAGGTTTAAAAAATCCTACCGAGTGATGAGCAAACCTCACACTCGGGGGCTTAGCTGCAGTCCAGTACTCGCCTAAGTTTAAAAAATCCTACCGAGTGATGAGCAAACCTCACACTCGGGGGCTTAGCTG